>NW_017305767.1:463868-486115 GCF_001594115.1 Trachymyrmex septentrionalis | reverse complement strand
GCATGAATCGACTTCCGTACATGTACAGCGACAAATGAAACAGCGACGTTTTCTTTCTTCCGCAAATTCGAGGAATGTTGAAAAAGAGTCACGGACTCACCGATCTGTCTCTTCCTGCACCGTCCGGCTCTTTCCTTCGTTTCCTCTCGGCCTTCGCCTTGTCTCTTTGCGATCTGCGGAAACACGCGTGAGCGAATCGCTTGAGTCACTTATCGGTCGCGCGAATGATACTGAGCGATCGCGGGCGGCAGGGCACGTCGCACGAGCCACGTGCCAGAGCGCGGCGCGGAGCGACGGGAGCGTGACGTACGTCGCAATGCGCGTGCTCGTTAGATCCCGCGGGGTCACATGTCCCGGCACGACGCACGTTCGCCGATTCGGCCGGTCGGGCCGGGCCGGGCCGGTGCGCCGGATCGGCCGGATCCGATATGCCGTGCGCTGTGGAACGCTGCGTCGCGTCACGTTGGATTACCGACTCGTGAATGGATTTTGTTGAATAAACGGCCGCCGATCATTTGCGCCGATTAGCGGGAGATACGCGATTTTCTTGACACACGAGAACGGGAGTAAAATAATACGGAGAGTATTTGTCCCCGAATTAGGGGATGATTTTAGAAAAAATGGATATCCTTTTTTATAAAATTGTAAAAAGAAATAATATGACAAAAAGGGAGAGAAAAATAGAGAGGTAAGGTATATAAAGTTCGCGTTTCAGGGCAGATATACAGTGAGTGGAAAAAGTATTCGCATAGAGAAAATATGTTTTTAAAAAACTTTATTTCTAAAACGTAAATATTATCCAGCGAGAAATGAGTCATCGAATTGATATCGAATCGATTTCAATACTAATTCGACGTCGATTCGACGTTTAATTGACGGTCATTTCTTGCTGGGTAATTAACAATTTATTCATAAAAAATACAATAGACTATATGTTTCGTAAAATTATATGTACCAAAAAGATGTATTAATTATATGTATGATATGTATTGATTATAGAAAATATATCATCTGAAAAATAAGCGAAAATTGAACATTCTATTGTTTGGATCCTCAAAAATTCGTACAGTCGAGAAATTTAGCTTCTAAAATCAGGAATACATACAAAGCTCGTTTGCTTATGTTAGAACAGAATATATTCATTATATAAAATTGCTAATTAATGTTTATTTTTTACAAATAAGACTTTTATAACAAATTTCCTTGTACGAATACTTCTTGCTCTCACTGTATACATATATAATTTTATACATATATATACATATATATAAATATATATATATATTATATATACTCTCTAAATCTCGTGGAAATCTCACTCAAAGAGAAAATTGAGCGTCTTGTTCAAGAGTGACAGATTTTTACCCTCTTTTTAAAGTGAGATTTATTCTTTTGGAATGAGATTTCAGGTAGCATCTATTGGTTCATATACGTTTTATATACGTTTCCTAAACGTATCTAATGTTCTACAAACGTTTAAGGAACGTATGTAAAACCAACGTGTGCTACTGGGGTTCACTCTTTCGTAGTGAAATCTCAATCCCTTTTTTGGAATGAAGTTCCAACTATCTTGATATTACACTCCAAAAAAGGGATTGAGATTTTACTCCTTTGGAGTGAATCTCATTTCATAAGAGTAAATTTCACTTTAAAAAGAATGAAAATCTGTCACTCTTGAACAAGAGTGGTAATATTTTCACTCTTTTTTCAAGATTAGTTCAATTTCAGTCTCCGAGTGAGATTTCACTGTATGAGATTTAGAGAGTATATAAATAAAGAGAGAGATTTAATAAATTAAATAATATAAAGATGTATGGACAGCTTAAAACCTTAAATACAATAAAAATACAGATGAATATAGAGAGAAACAGAATAAAAGATTTTTAGTCTATCAATCAGAAACTCCAATGTATATGCTATAAAATATACATTTTGATAGATTTCCGATAGGTTGAAATCTGTTATTTTCTGTTTCTATTGTCTGTGCTTTTCATTATGTTTAAAGCTTGATGTATGAATATTTTTTTTTTATTTAAAATGAAAGTTATTTCGAAGCAGAATTTGGAAACTTTACATAGATATTAATATCGAAAATAAATAGAAAAATAAATGGATTGGGGACAAATGGAAATAGCAATATGTGTTTATCTTCGCATTTAAAGTTAAATTTTTTTCTAAGAAAATGTTGAGGTAGTTGTAATTTAATCTTGCCAGTCTGTTTAAATAGTCAATATGATTAAAAGCTTTAAAAAATAAAAATTAAAAAATTTTTACAGAAGAATCTTATATTAACAAGCGAAGTCGTGAAATACTATAGAAAATTTTTAAACAAAATATTGAATTATAAAAAGATAAATTATATTCTGGGTTAAAGAGCCTCAAATAGACTAGCAAAGTAAAGAATTTATATTTACTCTTTAAGATAAAGATACTTTTATTCTCTATGCAGTTTCGACTAAATTCATTTTAATGAAATTTGACTGTAAAACTAGTTGTCTAGAAGGGTATTTAAATCAGCGAGTTGGAAAGCTGTGAGAAAAGATGGATTTCAGCTATCTCTAAAGAAATTCTCATTAAGGAAAAGATTAATTTTAAAATAATTAAAATGTGTGTGTGTGTGTGTGTGTGTGTGTGTGTGTGTGTGTATGTAAAAGTGTAATCCTATAAATGAGATATTAACGCGAACCTTAAGAAAATATGCAAATCGAAGCTAATACCAATACATTAATCAGCAGAATAAATTAATTAATCACTTGTTCGATGTTAATTCACGGTAATATGATTAAGTGTATACACGCGATGTGATGTCAATTAATATGCAATTCCATTAAAATATTTACTCGCAAAATCAATATCATTAATAAAGACATGCATTTAAATAATACAATACTATTAATAACATTACATATATATATATATGTGTGTGTATTATATATACATATATATATATATGTGTATATATATATATATATATTAGGGTTATTGATTTAGTAATTAATTTTACAATTATTAAATTACAAATCGGATTATAGATATACGATTATTTCATATAAGATTATTATCAAATCTATTTGAAAAAAAGTCTGATGATAATTACTTTATATTGAGTAAAATAATCTCAATCAAATATTTGGTTAATGTCTCATCAAACATAATTTTACTTTTTTAAATATTACTAAAAGATTAGCTATTTTATTATGTTTGGTAATATTTATTAAATATTTAGAAAAGTAAAATTATTTTTTGTTAATTATTTTCATATTAATTGAATATTGATTAAAATTATTTTATTCAATATTTGATAATTATTACCAGATTTTTTCAATATTTAAATATCCCGTTTGGATCTCTTGAATGCCAGTAATTGCAGTAATTGCTATAAAAACAAATTATAATATTGAATCGTGCGTTGGATTCGAAAGAGATTTAAATTTTATAATTTCCACACGTTCAAAAAACGATATACAGACTTTCATCGTGTTCTAAAATGACAGTTGAACTTTTTTAAAGTACTGTGTTTGTAATCGCTTTACAAGTTTGCAAACACAATCGTTACAAGTAACACACATTCTGTTTTGTTTGTGCGACGATAATGCTGGGTCAGATCGCAAACTTGTAGGCGCGAATTAATTCTTATCTTATTCTTTATCTGGCAATTGCAAGTGATATAAGAAAGCCACGTGACAATCATCGACCGAGTAGTTTCCTTTCTGCAATGCAAAGTATTATTTATCTCGCTCTATAAATATCACGGCCGTGCAATAAGAAGAATGCATGCGCACGTAACGTTCAATTTTGCAGCGAAGCATTTCTTTTGACTCGCGATATCGGTTTTTTTTTTATTTGTATACTCGTCGCAGAAACTATTTTCGCTGTGATTGCACAATACAAAGTGTCTTGCGTCTACGGATTCTTCGGTCAATTTGGAATAAATTTTGTCTTGACAACTATATAGATTTTAAGTTATTTACAATTAAAAGCGAAGGCTTTTTGAAAATGAAATCCCAGAAATACAAACAAATTATAATTCAATCGATTTAATCTCTTTATAATCATAGATTTGTAATCCATGAACTTTTTTTAATTATTTAACTAGAAATAGAAGTATTAAATTAAATATCAATTTAATAATCACGATAAGAATTTATAATAGATAATGAAACTTTTTAACTTATTTACATTTTCATATACTGTATTGCTAAATAAACGAAATGTCAATTTGATGAATAGATTATTAATATTCACATTATATGGCTGAAAAATATCTACTGAAATAGACATATTATATGCTATTAGGATTTCTTTATATATTTAATATGAATTTAACGAGAGATAATTATTCTTGTTAATATCTACGTGATCAAAAAATCGGATAATTAATTGATTTAATTATCTGGTATTATGTAACATTTAAAACGTCTTCTCTCTCTCTCTCGATAAAAATCTCGGAATATCATATTAAAATTTAGTTTTAATATTATCAAGAATAAAATATGATTTTGTATTTGTATATTCAAAAGTGTGAGATATATGTAAAATTAATGATTAAAAAGAATTAAATTATTTGTTCAGCAAAATGTGCTCTATTATTAAAGCCCTTTTTGATATATTGCACACATATAAGTATAAATATAATATATGTAAAATTATATTAATGTGAAATATTATAAATGCGTAATCTGATGTGCGTAATATAACGTTATATAAATGTAATAAATACATTTTTTACATACAATATGTTTTTATTATGTTTTATGTAATTATATGTTTTTCCTTATATCGGAAACTTCGATTTTCATTACGTTTAAACCATTGTACCTATATTTTTTCTCTCTGCGGATTTAATTTTCGGTTTTACATCATTGGGACAATTATCGGCTGTAAATAAATGTAGTATGATTGTTGGACGTGTAAACTATGTCAGATGGGCGTCACCGAAACCACTGCACCGGATTGCGGAGAAAGTGTACAACGTTACATCACGTCTAGGACGGTCGATTAACACGGTCGATCCAGTTTGCAAAGTGCGGGGAACCGATAAAAATCAACTAGCGAAACGTGTCTGGTCACAGCAGTCTTTCGCGAAGGAGACGCGAACGGCGCGTATACTCTTATCGGGGAAACGTGCATATCGTCGTTGCAATAGCTGTAGAGCTACATTTTTTGCGAATTTCAATTACGTGAACGAGGTGTTCGACAGTAAACACGAGCGCATTGCGAATTTTCTATTGAAAACTGGCTTCTTTGAAAGCGAAATTTTTCAACAGATTATCGAAAGTTAATATCGGTAACTAATATTTCGATTGAAAATTTTGTTAAGCTCATCTGAAATCAATTAAAGAATGAGATTTAGTATTTTCATTAATTTGTAATTCTTCATGGAAAGGTTGGACGGTTTTTTGCTTGAAGTATTTAAAAATTTAACTAAATGCAGATCTGAAAATAATTTTGTTTGAATTATTATAATAGTTATGTAAGACGCTCAAACTGGTTACTATCAGAATGCCAAAACTTTTTGTAACATTGATCACGCTTGAAATTCTTACGTAATTATTTTGATGGTTCAATAATAATGTTATTTTCAGATTTATATCTAACATAAGTTAAATTTTTCGATACATCAGTAAAATTGTCGTTTCCGTTTTTCTAAACTGAAATTCAAGAATTATTTTTGCGTCCCATAAAATATTTCTATTAAAAAGAAATTGTATGTCAATTTTTTAGTAAAGAAATATATCGAGTTACATCAAGATTCCAAAAATTAAGTTTTTCAAAGATCTTTCTCTCAAGAGATGGAATAGATATCCTTTGCGGATATTCACAAACTGTCAATCGAACGGAAAACCAAATTCAATTAGAAAGATAAATTTTACATCGTTTGATTAACGTTCTTCTTTAGGTCTTTTATATTTTGGCAAGAGAAGAGTATTCTCCATTCTCGAACTTTGTGTTGTGCTGTGGGAATTAATTCCGAGACCTTTCGCTTTCCGGATGACTTTTATATTGTTAAGCTACATAGACCCACGCATTAATATACTTTCTGGAAGCAACCTGGGAGAAAACCTGGGGATCGTACATATGTACGTATTACCGAGAAGAACGAGGGAAACATCAAATATGGGGAAAAGAAAGAAGACGTAACAAAAAAAAATGGCACGCGCTTGGAGATTCCGTTACTTTATATATCTTTCACATCTTTGTTATCTTCTTCAGAAGAATAATAAAGAACTTAGTTATTTAGCAAACTCTTTGGACTCATTTGTGGTTGAGTGCGGTAAGACTTCCGTCCAAATGTTGAATAATTCTTATTTCCAGGATTACCTGTCGGCGGGTCTCACGGAACATGAGTTACTTCACGTGATGGTTTTTATCTCCCGGAAACCTGGAGAATTCATGTACCGTGTGACCTTCACATATTGCACCTTACAGGTGTTTCGAAATTGTTTTTTTTTATTAGGAAAGCTTTAGCTTTTCGCGTTATTTTCTCTTTCGAAGAAAAAGCTCCCTCCAAAGAAGAGCTCTTTCAAAGTTTTGGAGATTTTTTAAGTGCTTTTTATGTAGAAAACTTATTTTATTATTATTTTATTAATTTTCTTCGAAAAGCTTTTCTTGAGATTATTATGCTTACTTCTATCTTTTATGTTCCAAGGATTTTGATTTGCGCGAAACAAAAGGATCTATAAAAGGTAAATAACAATCATAATAATAATAATATAATAACAATATACTCATAATAAAGTATGATTATTAGCAACATCCGTATATAATCTTTTTGTAATTTATTATTAATATGCTGCTATAAAATTATGACGAACAAAAAATAATTATACAGGATGTCATGTAAGTTTTTGCCACTTTTTGTGTGAGATAGAGTGAACTAAATTGAGTCGAAAAGTCCTCTATTATTTTACACAATTTCCGAAATAATTAACGAGATATTAATTACTAAATATCGCCGAATATAAATTGATATTCAATAATTTTTTACTCAAGTACTATCAACTTTATAGATAAACGACAAGAGACAAAAATTGTTTATTTTCTTTTTATAGAGCTGTAGGAATTTTTTCAGAATTTTTTATCAACCTAATACTGTATTTTCTTATTGGCAACTAGTTTTACCAATATGAGAAAATGCGATACTAAAAAATTCTGAAAAAATTCTCAGAACTTTATGAGAAGAAATAAACAATTTTCTTGCTGTTTTTCTGTAAAGTTGATAGTATCTAAGTAAAAAATTATTCAAGACCAATATCCAGTCAATTTTTAGTAATTAATTTCTTGTTGACTATTGTGAAAATTGCAAAATGATGGAGGATTTTGTGACTCAGTTTAATCCGCTCTATCTACACAAAAGTAGTTGACAAAAACTTACGAGACTCTGTATTTAAGCATATAGAAGAATGAATATATGATATTAATCCTTTATTTATATAGTGAGTCTTTCGTATTCTTCACATTTCTTTTCTTCGAAAAATTAGGAGCAAGAAATAATTAGTTATAAACTTTAAACGGTTTTTCAAAAATGCATGAATTTATAAATACTTTCTAAAGATGTTAACGTGTATGTAAGAATGACTTAATAATTTTTGTATATTTATTAAAGTAATGAAAATTAATCCGGATACGGATAATCGAAAAATTATGTACTGACACTCTAAATTTTTTGCAGTGAGATCTCACTTCAAAAAAGTAAAAACACAACCACCTCTAAAAAAAAGTGAAAATATTTCACTTTTTGAAAAAGAGTGAGACAATTTTCACTCTTCTTAGTGAAAATTGTCTCTCTTTTTCAAGAAGTGAAATATTTTCACTTTTTTTCAAGGATGGTTGTATTTTGACTCTCTTGGAGTGAGATTTCGCTGCAAGAAATTCAGAGTAAAGGGTTGAAACTAAGATTTAAAAATCGCGTAAAGATTATTTTGAATTATTTTCTAAAAACGGATTATTTTATTACGAAAAGGAGTAAAATACCTGAACACATTCCTACGAATACGTGTGGTGTTTTCCTGCGAGTAACAATACTCCCGTTTATAATTCGATAAGATAAGAAAGAAAACAGAAGTCAGACGTATGATGCAAGCGAAAAGACCAGTGAGATAAGAAAAGTTTTTTTCTTAACGAAAAGCATACAAGAAACGAAACATATCTCACTAATAAAATCTGCCGCAATGATAGTCTATTAAAATCAAAATTAAGCGTCCGCGAGAAAATTTTGGTTTCAAATAAAAAAATTGTATCATAGTAAAATTATTCCTTTACTTATATGATGTTAGGATAAAAGTTCAGTATAAAAACAGATTTATCGCTCAATTACTATAAAAAAACGTATGCATTCCGTTAATTGCGAAAGGATTTGTTCCTGAGTGACTACGTAGTAGGTAGGCTGATCGGGATTCAACGCAGGAAATGGAAACACAGGATTGTTCTCGGATCCCTCATCCGATCGGTTAATATTCAAGCGAGTTTCCGCAAACACAATGAAGAATCCGATTGATGTGACGTGTTGCTTCCGCGATATGTCTGGCGATTTCTCTTTGCGAACATTTTTTGTGTAAATAAATATTTTTGGCAATGCCGACCTTAACAAATTTCATATTCATATTCAAGTGGCTATCGTTACGAATTAATTTTTCAGAAAAAAATCTTCTGAAAAGTTTTCTTTTTAATTTAGTAGTTTAATTATAAGTTTTTTTTAACTTGTAGTTTAATTGTATGTAATTTAATTTGTAGCGTAATTATAGCTTTTTAATGGATTACAAACAAATTCAAATCCTTTTGCTTGCATATGTCATATAGATAATTAATAAATTCTAATTTAAAATTATTCTTGTAAAAGGAAGAATTAATTAATTTCTGTTATAAAATCATGCAGTCTTAAGCCACAAATGTTAAGAAATGAAAAAAAACGTAAGAACAATTAAATTAATTAAAAACAATTAAATAAATATAAGCTAAAATTTTGTTTTGATCATTTAACTGCAATTGCAATGTAACGCGATTAGAATCGCAGAAACCTAGAAAACCAGTAGGCAAGAAGTATATCACTGTCATAATCATAACTTAATTGAGTGACTCTTATCTGTTATCAGGCATCAGGCAATTGATTAACTCGTTCTTCTTGATAATATGAACGGATAAAAATTGCACGGTAACCAGGAGATTACAGGGAGAAAACAACGGAGAACGGACATACCGTATGCACGACGTGTTGCTTCAATTTACATTTGCCGATTGGCTTTGGAAGACGCGTGTACTTTGTGCACAGTTCCTTCTTTTCTCTCAATATCGCCGTCGTCCTGTAATCTTTAGTAATCCTTGATTGCTCCTTTGCTCGTGACTAGGCCGTGTGTAACTTTTCTTACTCGTGACAGTCGTTGCCTTTTTCACCGTGTCGCGCAAGTCTCGATTAATCGTTCGACAGAGGAGCATCGTCGAGATTCGATAGTCTGCTATCTGATACATTTCGAGATTCTCTTTTCTGCAGGGCCGCATTTCTAAAGCCCGTTTCTATCAATGTAGATTAACTTTAATCTTGGCTCAGCTTAGCCTTTATCTTTGTCTAACTTTTAGAATTAGAAACGGATGAAAAGTAAGTTGAACCGAGATTAAAGTTAACCTACATTGATTAGTGGAAATGGGCATAAATCAGTTGAGTCACAGATGTTTTTTTGAGACTTATGTCGGAAAGAAAAGCAGAATTTTTCGCTAAAGTAGAATTAAATTAATCAATAGGCGAAAATTTTAAATCAAATCAATCGTACAAAATGAAATAAATAAACGAAATAAATGAAATGCAAATAATATTAAATAAGCGATAATTCAATTTCCATTATACTGCAGATATTTTTATGTATAATCCGAGATTTATTTTATCGTGATTTATTTTCATAACACCAGTATCTCTATGTATAATTGAAGATTTATTTTATCGTGTTTCGTATCTTAAGATAAAAATAGATGGAATCTACAACGGTGAAAATCCAAGTCTGAATTTACAAGCAATAGTTGCTCGCTTCCAGTCGTTTTTATCTCCAGCGAGTCAGTTTCCATTGCGCGTTGCCATCGTCGCGAACGACAGATTTAGCATTTTTGCGTATCGCTCGTTGATAACGTAATTTGAATCTAATATGTAACTCGAGTGGACTTAGATTTCAACGCTCTAGAGCAGAGAACAAATGATAACTCTTGTGGATCTGACATTAACAATCTTTTACGGACCTCTCTGTCAGTGAAAATAAAAGCAAGGTCAAAATGTGACAGCATTAATTGTACAGTGTAGTAGAAATTTATTACGACACGATTGCTTATACGTTATTAGATATCTTTTATTATTACAGGGAATGTGATTGTAATATTAAACGCGGTCGCGTAGGAATGACAATGCGTTTCTTTGACGAAAACCTATCGCGATTTTGCGGACAGATCGGTTGGCTTTTTATAGCAATATATTAAAATATCACCGTTAATCGCATACTTCGTACATTTTAATCGCGCACGTTCCAGTGTATGCCAATAACGTGCCAATAAATTTACGTTTTGAAGCAACACAAGAAATTCGCGGTATTGCGATATTAACGTAGTTGAGTTAAAGTCGGATTTGCAATTCAAATCGCACCTCAGACGCATCTCGATAATGCCCACCAAATATGTATATGACATTAGGATGGCATAAAACATCTTGAATGATGATTCTTTTTTCCATTGATCTTCACACAACTAAAAAATATGAATTCATTATCATTATTATTAAATGTAGCATAGTTTCATACAATTACATGATTCTTCTCGGAAGTTTTCTTTTTCCGGAATTTCAATTAAAGGATAGAGAAGCAAAAAAATTAGGTTTTCTCACGGAGAAAAAAAATTACTACGCTAATCCTATGGCATAACGGCGAATTCCATTTGCAAATAGGGATCGTCAATTATTTGCAGGTGTAACAAATATTTATTCTTTTTTGTACTCGCTACAAAAATTATTTGCAACAAATGCAAAATATTTGTCAAACTTGTTTGTTATAGACAGCAAACATATCTGACAATTAAATTTTGCAATCCCTTTGTGTTCATAGCAAAATCTTTTTTCTCCGTGTGCTCTACTTTTCTAAAATATAATAATAAAGTTCAATAAAACTTTCTGTGGATTTTAATAAATTGCTGTCGGAATATTTGTTTAAAATTGTTTCGAAATTCTGATATGAAAGTGCCAAATGTTAGTTTCGCTTTTCTCAGAAGAACAATCGTGTGGCAGGGATAAAATTGACGTTCCAATAAACAAACCTCGTTCGAAGTATTCAGTTAATCAAACAAATTTACACGTTTAACATAGTAATTCAATGATTGTGATTATTAATGCAGCTGCATCGGAAAAACTTACTGTTGCATAAATGCATAATTGTTCAATCAACTTGATATTTGTCGGGGACAATCGTCAATTTTGCCCGCCAAGCTGTTTTTCTTTTGTACGAATATGTGCTTTTATCCGGAATGATATTCAAATGCAGAACAAAATTACATTTCTAATTGAATTTTTAAGAAAATCAGTGAATGTAATAAAAATATTTGCATGGAATATTTTTTAAATAATAGAAAGTTTTATATATCAATATAAAGAATGTTCCGAACTCATTATAAGTCATTTAATTATTAATGAATTAATATAAATGCAAAATGTACGGTTTATAAAGATGATTAAGGCTATCTTAATTAGTTTTAGTTGAGATAAGGGAGATCTTTTTACTATTAGAGTATGTATTTCTACTGAAAGATTCAATTTTCTTAATGTGAGGCTATAATAAATCAACAGGTAATGTTACTTGGGGCAAGCAACGTATTCAACCCCGTTTGCTCGCATAACTGATTCCAAAAGCCCTGGTCGAGCTGCCCAACATTACTCGGTTATCCCTGTAGACTACACAAGGGACACATAGTCAACATGTTGTTAACTCACTCTACGAACACAGCACATGGATTTTATGTGACTTTATGTGGACAATTACCGCAGAAATCTGTGGCCCCGAGTGTCTGGCATTTAGACTTGTAATTAATTTTTCGTGTCTCTTAACTAAGGACAAGAAAGAGATAAAGACTTTTTAGACAAAAAATAGAAATTACCTTTAAGAACTTTTGATTTTGAAAACTTAATCAGAGAGAAGGTCAGCAAAGAGAGTTGAACATGATTTTTAAAGAAATAATATCGAAATTGTTGTTTCGCTGATTAAAACTAACATAAAATGTTTTTCTAAGATTTAGAATTATTAGACATAATTTTATTTGCGTCGTGTGGAAAATTAAGTTAAAAAATATAATATGCAGACGTTTTTACGCAAACTTGGGTCTTAATCTCTAATACTTTTTTTTCCGGAAATTTACTGCTTTCTTTTTCCTAGAAGTCTAGAGAGGAGCACCATTGCCCGTTACTCAAGAACAAACGCGCTCGCGCGCGTCATCTTTTTGCCTGAGCGCGATTATCCGGCCGCAAAAATTTGTGGTCTGCCTGCTTGATCGCACGGATTAGCGGTCGCTTCTTTGGACCATTAATTCCCGCTGGCGAGCTAGTTTGAGTTAGGCGCTTTTTCCGCGTTACGCGACGCGACTTGTGCTTTCCGCGTATCGGTCGTTACTTTGACGACGACGACGACGACGACGACGACGATGGTAAGACTACGCGCGCTAACGAGGCGGAAAATTCGATGCTCGGCGTGTCGTTAGCCGAAATCGCTGTAACTTCCTGTCCGAGCGAGGTGAATCGAATAATTGGCGGTAATTTCCAGGCGAGGAACGCGTGGCGGACTCTCCATGTGGCACGTGGACGCGAGCTTGTGGTTGCGGCCGATGTGCGAGATAATTCGCGCGCCGTTCTCGGACTGCTTGCTCCGACCTTGACCGCGATAATAAGGGACTAGTAGTATCCTTGACCCTTACGTTCGCATCCAGAGAGAAAGGTTTCTTCGCTTCGAAAAAATGTATCCTTGCCATATACGGTTAAAAAAAAATTTTCTTCGACTTGAATTTCATTAGCTTGATTTAAACATCATTTTTGAAGGATAATTAAATTTGGAAATACGTTTAATATTTACACTTCAAATAAACTTGTACATATGAAAGTTGTGTGAATAAGACTATATTTTTGTTTAATAACGCATTTTAGTAGTTTATTTATTTTATTTGTTATTTTTATTGTGAAAAATTGAAATTTAAAAAATGATTGAAAGGATTTACATTTTTCTTTTACAGGTACTTTGAATATTCAAAATAATTTATGCAAAGTTTCATTGGGATTCGCTGATTAGTTACAAAGGTATAGAACAAATAAATATTTTGTTTATTTACTGGACAACTAGTTTATGCATCGCAATGTAACTCTACGTAAATATTCTTTGAATATATAATATACTTATTAAAAAATTGAGATTTTTATTATTTATTTTATAATAAATCCCATACATTTTTATTGGAGCACAGATTAAAAAAAGACTAATATTTATTAAAATAACTTACGATTCAGATAGTAAACCAAATTTGTCGTATTATTTTTGTACGTGATTTAGAATAATCTGCAATTTTTTCATAATTCTGTTATCATTTTGAAAATATGTAAAACATCGTTAATACTAAATAAATTTTTTTTATTATTGTATCCAGAAGGGATAGAAAAATTTATAAGAAATATTTCTCTTTTTACTGACATCTTTTGGGGCAGAAATTAACTCCTTTTTAAGATTCTTAATTAAATTTGTTTATACATCCCTTAATTTATGCTGGAAAACAATGCCATGATTTCCCTCCTTTTTTCTTTACAAACATCTGAAGAAATAAGATCCTAATTCTTTATACCTTCTTCATTCTCCTTCTGAACAAATAAAGAATAAAATTTGCTTGTAAAAATATGTCTCTGATAATCAGTTGTAGGAGGAAGTTGTACAAAGGAAGTTGTAGAAGGATATCGCAGAAGGAAAAATTTTTCCAAGCGTGATATCCAGAACACCAGTATTCACAGGTCAATTCTCTATTCGGCGATTTCAGTTACGGCGATCTTTGACGTTCTTCCAAGAGAAATCGATCTCTCACATTATGCGATTTCTTTCATCGACGGAACTCGCCGACGCGGCGCGGCGACGCTGGGAAGTTGCTTTAATTTAAAGTTTTATTTACCATTTAAACTTTCTAATAAGACGCTTTACCGACGGCACCAATCGCCCATAAGAATGCGACATCGGATTCCGGATTTCCCGTACCCTCCTAAGCTACCATTATGATCTCATACCATTCTTCGTTCCGCGAACGTACGTTTCAGATCAGATTTACAGCTGCAAAAGTTAGACGTCGTATTTACAGCCTGTCTCTTTACGAGCCGATACGTAAGCACATCTTTGCGTACATGCGAATCTTGATCTTCGTCTGCCTTGACAGAGTCAGATGATCTTTAATTGTGATAAACAGTTGGCTTGATTTTATTTAATACAAGTCGCGGTATCTTATTAAGGTTTCAATACTTGTTCGTTAAATCCTGGCGAAGCTTTTGATATCACGATCGAACTGATAGAGTTAAATATTAAAATGGAGAAGAAAGAGACGAGAGACGAGAGAGAGAGAGAGAGAGAGAGAAATATAAATTAAATATATTAAGAAGGTTAATGACTACTAAATTATTTATAATGTTATGAGTTGGGCAATAATTCCGGTTTTTTACTTATAAAAAAAGATGTTTTCTTTAAATAGAATGTAACTGTAGTTTAGAATGTATTGTAGCGATTCACTATTGTCTTTCTGATAGCTTCATAATTCCTCATTCAACTTTCTGTTTCTTTCTGTCCAAGACATATACTGAGCGGATATGTCTTGGATAGAAAAATTTCTGAAATGAAATCTCGCAAACAATTTTTGCCACACGTATTCTTTCATGGCATTCTCTACACACCGCACACATCTTTTTACAGATTTGTGTTACATTTTTGCCTCTTTTAAGATAAGAAAAGTATAATACGTTGAAAATTCTCATTTTCATTATCTACTTATCTAAGTGTCGCCAAGCGTACGAAATACAAGCAATTTTCACAGTTTGTTTAATATACTTTGAAATATCATTTTGAAAGTGCACGTCAATGACTTATGCACTTCCAAAATTTGAACTGAAAGCAACTGAAAGCTTTTCGTGATGTGAAAAGACCTGAGAGTACCTAAAATCATCTATCGGCAAAAACCATACGGAATTATTGGCTAATCTAATAACTTATATAGGAGATATGTTATTTATTAGAGGTTTGTTTACGAATCGTTAGCAATTTTCTTTTCCCTTCTTATCTCGTACTTCTACGAAATATTTTCAGAGGATTGCTTTCCATCAATGCAATAAGTATTTATTCTATTTTACTTTACCAGTTATCTCTTATCTGTTTTCGTTTTCCAGAAAAATGCCAGCGCATCAAGAGTTTCCAGATTGCAGGCGATTGAAGATGAACGGCGGTCTTTCTGCGAATCAAATGTTGCAAAGGTAGAAATAGATAACAAATCAAACTTCATTCTTCGTTTAACCTCGTGCGAAACTTTAATAGAATTTCAATTTCAGCTTTAATTGTCAAAATATTTACTGTTCAATAATTGCAAACTATAATAAATGATAAATTGCTTTGATGTAACTCTCCAGAATTTTTATTTCAGATCTAGCAATCTCGCGCTTTTAACATTTCTCATACAGAACTTACGAATTTCCTTTGTATTCACAGAATGAGTATATAGAAGCTGCAGACTCAATTGTTAAAGTATCAATAGAAGTACACGTGACTCGATTGTATAATCAAACATACAGCGAGAGACTACTTTATAGAAGGAAGTTTCTTGGGAAAAAATGCATGATTGCATCTCAGTAGCATTTCGCTGTTCTGAAAAGACGACGTCAAGCGTGGGCGATGCATCAGCTATGGCATCAGCAATGATATCACTGCCAATTTACGCTCCGGTGATGTAAGTTTTCATTCTTATATCATCGTCATATTTGCGATGTTCTTTTGAGCGTAAATTACTTCATTATTTCGCCGAATAAGTAAATTGTTTATTTTTTCGAATTATGTTGATATTGTAAAATAATCAGATTATTATTTTACTATTAAATTTAATGTTATCGAAGCCAAACATTACATTCGCAAAATAAGGTATATTATACTGATGAAAATTTAGATATTATGAACATCTAAATATCTGTAAACGATATTAATTTATTAAATCAAATAATCAAAAAGTAATAATATTTTTAAGGTTATATTATTGTTTTTTATGCCTTATATCTTATATCTGTCGAGGCGATATTACTTTAGGCAAGATGATATCGATATCCGTTAAGGCTATATTCCAAAATATCCTCTCCGAGGAAAATTTTACTTGATATAATATAGTATGTGTTACTTTCTAAAACTTTTAGAGTGGATCTTACTGAAAAGAATGAAATCTCACTCTTAAAGATTGAAAATTGAGCAACTCTTTTTCAAAACCAAGCTCAATTTTCACTTTTTAAAATAAGATCCCACTCCAAAAAATTTAGAGAGTACGCGTATTATATTTTTCTAGTGAAGCTTTCCTCGGAGACGATATTTTGGAATCTAGCCTTAGTATATAATCCGGATGCGTACGTTGCCTCAAGGTGAATTAAACGCGAGAAAGATAGCTGTATAGATCTCGCAATTGATTCTCGCCGAAGTAGACGGCATGTTAATTACAGATTCCTGATCGAGGGAGCTTTATCTGAGCCCCGATGGAAGGTGATTTAATTAATGACGACTCTTTGTGCGATCCGATCGAGAAATCCGCGTTGCAGGCGATTTACCGGCACGTCGAGGTTCATTCCATCCACGGAATTCGGCCAAATCATTGCGTTTGTAACACATTATTTGCAACTGTTACTGGTCATCGATATGCGAAACGGCGTGTTTGTCGTATATTTTGGAAATCCTTCTAATGCCAGTATCAAAAAAGCGATTATATTTTTTGTTATAACAAATACCTTTAGAGAAAGACTATAATATGTATGTAATTTAATATACATATATAATTCAAGGATGTTTTATTCATATTTTCAGAATGATAATAAAATTAAGAAAAAATTACAGATTATTCTAAATCACGTTTATATAAAAATAATACGTCAAATTTGGTGACGGTTTACTATCTGGATCATAAGTTATTTTAGTAAATAGTAGTATTTTTTTAATCTGTGCTCTAATAAAAATATATGGATATTGGGGGGAAGACGCCACATTTAATTCTTGGATAACTTCTTAATGTTATTGAATTAACGAACGAAAAAATATTATTTATATTCTAGCAACCTTTCTTTATTCACACAAATCAATGAATTAAACTTTTGATGTTCCGCATTATTAAAAAAAGAAATTGATATGTTATACTCTGCAAAAGTGGCAGCTTTCCCCTATATATACGTAACATACCACTTTCTATGAGAAAAGATGACAATTAAATAATATGATGCAATATAAACTTGCATATTTTACTTATTTATAGTCTATAATCAAGGGTTTAAGCTATAAGAATACATAAAGGCATGATAAAATATAAATTGATGAAATATGAAAGAGAGTAATTTCGGAAGTAAGTTGGACATACTTTTATTCGTTTAAACAGCATTTTATTAACTTAAAATATTTTGAATTATATAAAGCATCCAAAATTTTAATTGCATAAAATTGTTTTAATGACGGTTTCAAGCAGGAAACATTGTGTTTTGTATTTACTGTCATCTTATTCCCAAGTGTAAAAGGAATATTCAATTGCAACTCTTTTACGCATATAAGAATATTACAAATTATAATCTATACCATCCACACGATCTCCACGGAACACTGATTAAAACCGTATATCATTCGCCCAGTTTTATAGTAAGCATCGAAATACAGATACAATACCTTAGCTATTAATATATCAAATATTATAAAGAGCATGTTTCACGACCTACCTTTCTGTATTTCGTATAATCTTTACCACTCGACTTTGGCATTAACATGTTTATCTCTGCCGATAACTGCGCAACTGTTTACCACGCGCTTTTGTACAGTGAGTATAGCCAACGCATGTTTTATAAAAAAATTGGTGTCTCTCCTCTTGTTCCCTCGAATTATGTTATGGAAATGTACTATAAAATAAATGATAAAATTCTCAATTTTTTAATATAAGTACATTATGCATTCAAGATTATTTACATAGAGTTACATTGCGATGCATCAACTAGTTTTGTCCAGTAAATAAACAAAATATTTATTTATTCTATATCTTCGTAACTAATCAGTGAGTCGCAATGACACTTTGCATAAATTATTTTGAATATTTAAAGTACTTATAAAAAAAAAAAGTAAACTTTTTAGTTATTTTTAGAATTTTCATTTTTACCAATAAAAATAATAACGAATAAAATAAATAAATTACAAAAATGTGTTATTATAAAAATACAATCTTATTCACACTTTCATGTGTATATAATTTATTTGAAGTGTAAATATTAAATATGCTTCCAAATTTAATTTTCTTAGGGAACTGTCTAATACATCCTTGATCAATATTCTATAATTTTTAATTTTTCACTTGAATCTTTTTGTTATTTATATTTATTTTTATTTTTGAAAGAGAGAAGAAAGAGAGGAAGAAAGATTGAGGGGGATATATATAAGCTTCTTAAAAAAAAAAAAAAAATTGTACAATTTCTGCTCAAGTAGCATGGAAAATATAATAACGCCGAATGCTAATCCGACTCAGTTTTCATCCGTCTCCGCGTCTACCTCGCAATGTGTTTCATGCTCTCTCTTTCGTGCCCTTTCGATCTAACGCCGAAAACAGATCGCGTCCCAGCGGTGGAATTTGAGCCGAAGTCGCGGGCTTTATATCGGCTCATCTGCACATTAGGCGCGCCAGAGCCGCGGCGGGGGCATTAGGGGATCATTTATCTTACTTACGCGATAGACGATGAGCCTGACCCATTACGCGGTCACCAGGGACCGAAATTTCTCCTCTCTAGCAGCGATGCACTGCCATTGCCGCCGCCTCCTTCTGGCTCCGAAATGGGTCTCGTCGGTTAGCGCGAAATCAATATTCATTAGATATAAGGAGCGTTACGCGCGCGAGTTCTTGCACATATAGATAATATTTAGCAACGCTGATTGACTGATCGCACGCCGAAACTATTTAATCACGGGATACCCTGTACGGTATACGTACTTGAACCGTAATCGAAATGATTTAGGACTACAATCGCTGAGTTCGCTCACGATCAATTTTCTCTTCTAAACATCGCGAGAAAAATAATTACACAGAGAAAATAATTAGACAAATAATTTAAGAAAGACTTCTAGAAAGACTATGAAGTAATTCTTAAAATACGACCCCATTCTATTTAAATGCGTTGTTTCTTCGTCAAAATTTTGTGAACATAGCTTGGGTTGTGAACATCCCTTTAGAAGAGAAAGGATTAATGTGCGGAATTTTTTATCCCTCAGAAAAAAATTTATCAAATTTTTTAAATCTTTCTTTTTATACTTTTTATCGTATAAGAGTATAAAATATTTCAGGAGGTATGAAAAAAATCACGAAAATGCAGTAAAAATGACGCGAGTCTACGTGATACCATAACTCACAGTCTTGTTAAGCCATATAATCATCCGATTAAAATGTTATAAATAATAATTAAAAATATGTTTTCGTTTTTATTCAAAATGTAAATTAAAAATAAATCGTGAAAACGAAGTTAACATACAAATTAATTTATAAACTCTTTTCTTTAGATAATATTAAGTTGGAACAGAAGTTTGTAGAGTTATAAACTTCAAAATGCAAGCAGCTGTAACTTCGTTAAAAATAAACGAAATTTAAATTTAAAAAAAGGATTCTAAAGTTTAAAATTTCTACTTTCGAAAGATCGCTATGTCTTTTGATTTTTGTGAGTTTAGTAATTTTGACATATAGAAAACTACAAGCTAGACAAAAAATTTTCTTCTTACTTTGTGTGGCTTGGCATTTGTTCAAAATAAATTTATAAAAATTTTCGATTTCCTGACGTAAAAAGCTTAAAGTTTTCCATATAAAATTATTTTTTTTTAATGTTCCTAAGATTTTCTGTCACTGAATTATCGCGGATTAAATAAAAGGAGCACTTTGACTTTGATTGTTCATAACTACGTTAAAAATCATCGCGCGCGTATATACCGCAATTAAAAAACAGAGTCCAAAAGCTGAAACTTCGCTTTATCGAATGGTACAATTGTCAATTTTTTTTTAAAACGTTGACGTGATACAAATGAAGTTACGAACTTTTGTTCTGACTCGGATAAAATATAAAATCGTTAACAGCTTTTTGAAAGGGAAATCGATCTCAGTTGATCAGCGAATATCGTTTTACGGTGCACTAGTTACGTCGATTGCGAAAATAATGCAATTATAATGAACGTTGAATGAAGCTATAGGCGCGTGGGTTCTTTGAAGTGGAATCACTGATAAACGTCAAAACAAATTCATTAATTTTCTTTATAAATGCCAATAAATTGTGCGCGAAAGAAGGAAACTCGGCGGCACGGCTCTTTATTATCTTCGTGGTATTCTCATCTCTATAATTTCCCTGGATTGGAATGCTTTCTCGGAAAGAAGCGCCTCTGCGAATGTCGACCGATCGATACTCATTAAAGGCGAATCCCGATAAGCCCGTTCATTCGTTATATTTAGCGGAGTCACTTGACCGTTTCTACCATCGCCCGCACGTACTTTCGGAAGCATTCGCACATTATTGGAAACAACGTCGCTAATTAGAATTGTCGAGTTTGATGGTGCCGACTGCAATTAAGTGAAAATCTGCCAGAGACAGATTAACTTTTCTGTTTTTTTTTTATCGAGAAATATTCACAATCGTATTCCTCTCCTCTTTCGATAGAATTTAATATATTTGCACAGAGAAAATGGAATAGAAAAAGAAAACTTATTAATTTTTTGTTGTAGTTAAAATCGAAGAGTTACACAGCAAAAAATTGGTTGAATTAACCTAAAATACGTATATAATAGTCAGACCGTTTGATAAAATACGAACGGTATGTAATTTTGGTTAAAATAGTTTAGAGAAAGTTGCATATATTAAAGCAATTAGATACATTTGATGTGAAATCCAGTGAAAATAACAAAACTTTTGGTTGAAATATCATTATTTAATTATGATAACCAGAAATTCTGTTTAGTTCTACTAATGTACTTTAATACTTGTCAGTAATCCAACTGTATGCTCTTTTTCTCTCATCGTAACAATCAGAGGTATTTTGATTTATTTCTACGTACTAATAAAATCTAACCAATATCACATATCTAAATGTTTTGATGTTACGTATATATTTAATTGTAATAATCAAACATTCTGTTTACTTTCATTAAAATTTACTTAACCAAATATATCTTATTAATTTAAGTATGATTGGTTTTTCTGTATATGTTATAAACTAAAAATTTGTCACACATTGAAAAAAATTTTTGATTGAAAATGGACGAATCAGAATTTTCTGGTTTTTATTCGAATTCTGGTTGATACAATATTTCTAGTAAAATCTACTAGAATTCTTATTTTTATTAGAATAACTATATTAATCAGAATTCTGTTATCTCAACTAGAATTTTGGTAAATTTAACCAGAATTATTAGAGTAACTTCGGTATATACGCCGCACCTATCAAAAATTTTAATTAAGTAATTTAATTAAGTAATATTTACTGTGTTTATATAAAGTAAATGAATTATATCAGTAAAAACTTTGCTTTACTGTCTACTATTATAAAAAAAATATTAGAAATCCGAAATATTTATATTTCGTATTAAAAAATGAACTTTTTTAAACCCTTGCATTTTTGCCGTATATTCTATAGGGATATATGGCTACTTACAGGGGAAGGAGGGGCTCATAAAAAATTTACAAATAATGCATATAAATAAGACGTAAAATAACTTAAAATGCATTTATAAAGTTTTATTAAGGAATAAGAATGATAAATATGTATATGAAGTAACAAATAATAATTACAATCTAGATGTATTACAAGTGTTATGACATGAAGTACATTATTTCATGTAATGCGTTTATTGTATTTAGTGCACTGAATTCAATCTGCGCACTTTGTATGCTTTGGGCATAAATCCCGCCTGTTAAAAATGTCATATTATATATATCTCAAACAGGTGGGATATATAAGACAACAAATTAAACAATAAACAAAGAATAA
>NW_017305767.1:461453-463768 GCF_001594115.1 Trachymyrmex septentrionalis | reverse complement strand
GCTTTGGGCATAAATCCCGCCTGTTAAAAATGTCATATTATATATATCCCAAACAGGTGGGATATATAAGACAACAAATTAAACAAAGAATAGAAGAGCAAAGTACTTGTATTTTGTTATTAAACAATATGCTTTACTATTCCTCTACACTCATGTATCATGAAATAACCACTGTCTTTTGCACGTCCTACGGTAATCATTTTATATATTTTAGTGGATTATAATTTCATTGGTATTAAGTAAGAAACTGAAATCATAACGCAATACTAATATAACATAAAGACATGTAACAGAGTAGTTGCGGGAAAATTATTCTCACTTCTTCTACGAGTATTTCTTTTTTACTTCTGCGGCGTAAATCCCAGCGCGGCGTATTTGACGGAGAGAGAGAGTTACCCTATGTAATCCAACCAGAACATTTTTTTCAATGCACATGTAATTTTTCTTGCTTATTATAAATAAACTCAATATACCTAATATCTCGTACAGACTACAGCATTATATACACATGTGCACTTGAGACAGTTAGTATTTAATTGCCTGTCCTGATAATCACAGTTAGATGACGGTATTAACTGATCGTATTGGCTATCAGGTAAACGGAATGCAATAGTCCTATCACGGAATCGATATGATATGCGATATTCTGATGTACGCTTGTTTAGTAATAAGTTATCGTTACCACAAACCAGATGATGGCTTCTGATATTCTCGTTGTTTGCCTATAACTTCATATAACAATAATGAAATGTTATAACTCACTTCTTGATGTGTCTTAACTCAATTTAACAAGGGCGCCGGTTTTTATAAAATTATTTATCATGCAGGTATTGCATTAAGCAACATTTCAATGTTGCATTCAACTGGATTATAAAATTGTGCTGGCCTATATTTCTTATATCCTTATGTTTATATTTTCTACAAAAAAAAAAAGAACTTGGATTTTTATTTCGCCATAAATATTGGTTTAAATAAATGACAGAAGGCGTAAGGGATGGATTTAAGAGCCTAGCCTGTATACGTTTTATATTTCATAAATCCTATCAAAATGACAAACCGATTATTGGTTGCTCCTTATTTCTTCGGTGCGGTGCGATTGAAATTTATTTATCGTTTCTCGACGCGAGCGTGTGCCTTTTCCCTCGTATAAATCTTCGGACCTCGGACTCCATCGGACGAGACGACGGTGTGTATCGGGGTTTAACGTCCGAGATATCGGTGAGAACGAGGGTGCGCGCACCGGAGAGAGAAACGCCGAAATAAGAGACACCCTCGAATCGCCGTGTAAACGGAATTCGTGCCACCTGGCTCGTATAAGTTATAACACGAGATTTGTCGGCGATCGTAAATGACTCCCGAAAAGTGTACGTCGCCGAAGAAAGGCGTACCTACGTGCGTTTGATATAAATCGGATTCTACTACTATACTTCAACGATTCTATTTAAAACTCTTGTCACTCTGCCCCTGTTCGAAGGTTATACAGCAGAAATAACAGGTTTTCATCTGTTATTTCTGCTGTACAACCTTCGATCGATATCGCTATACAAACATAACGAAATCGACGGTTGTGCAATTTTTACGCAAAAATAGAGGATTTTTTAAACTGGCAGAAAAAAATGTCAAAGCAGCGACATAAATTAACCATGAATAATTGTTTTATTTAGGTACGTTCGAAAAATGATATATCATGTTTTTCCTTCATACCGTATAACTTTTCTTTGAAAATATTTAATATAAAAATAAGAAATTATGTAGAAATTATGTATACTATTTCACGCAATAATGAGTGTGATAAATCAAATAAATCTTTGTGATAACAATTGATATCGCGCGAATGGTTCATTCAATACTTAAAGTAACAATAAATCCTTTTAGTAACAATAAAAATTACGCATGTTTTATTACGTTGTTAAAATGTAGGAAATATTATTAACAAGAATCATTAATGGATCATGATTTAAATATATATGCGTACTAAAAATAAAAAATAAAAAAGAATATCTCAACTTTAAAAAAGTTGAATCTTTGCAGCCTATAATTTGTCCTGTGTTTATAATTTTATCATGTTCTTTTATATAGTTTTCTCTCTACTGTTGCAAATTTAATAGAAATAAACAATAATATTTTAACCGCAAAAATTTATTATTTCCTGCCGTTGGTAATAATATTAATTAGCATTTTTATAAAACAAAGTTCTTTCCTCCTCATTTTATTTACTTTGTTGAAAAATTCCGATATATATCGTCATCGCAGATAGGAATACTTTTGCGATGTATCTCGAATTGCCAATAAAAATAGATATATAAATTCTCTTT
>NW_017305767.1:443481-461353 GCF_001594115.1 Trachymyrmex septentrionalis | reverse complement strand
CGTCAATAATGAATGAAATTTAAATTTAAAAAAAGGGTTTTAAAGCTTGAAATTTCTACTTTTAAAAGCTTAGCACATTTTTTAAGTTTACATGAGTTTGGTAATTTTTACATATCAAAAACTAGCTGAAAAAGACGGAAAATTTCCTTCTCACTTTGTGGGTTTGTAACGTGCCCAAAAATTTGAGAAAATTTTTGACTATCGTGAAAGCTACTTTCCCTACAAAATCGTTTTTCAAAAATATTCCTACGATTTTTGGTTACTGAGTCATCGCGGATTAAATAAAAGGCATTAATTGCTCATAACTCCGTTAAAAATTGTCGTATCGCAATTTAAAAAAGAGATTCTTAAAGCTGAAATTTTACTCTATTGAGATATATTTATATTGGTAAGAAAGTAATTGCGGTTTTTACTGATAGATGCCTTTTGAAAAAACGCAATTATTCTCTTGCCAACCCAATAAATACAAGTGTTATCAGTTTGATATACGGACAAACCTGTTATTATCAGTAAAAGATCTATTGTAACGTCCACAATCGATCTATTTATAATATGATTGAATCAGTTTCCGCTATATGAATCGCTATATTATATTGGTGGTATTCGGTGCCAGGATCTAAAAGCTTTAAAAAGCTCATATTATATTTCCCGTGGCGCAGATCGTATCGCGTGATACGCTCGGAATGATCTCGCGTGAATTTCCGTCCGTAATAAAGGATCGCCGAATTTTCGCGTGTAAAGATCGGTCGGCGTTCTCTCCTGGCCAGCCTTAATTTCTCTCCATGCTATCCACCTCCCTTTTTTTCCCCTCCCTTCTTCGATATGCACGAATCCATTTCCTGTTCAGTCGCGTGCAGGAAATCGAATATGCATCGCGATCGGTACGAACACTCGGCGTCTCGTCGCGCGATCTCTTTGTTAGATAATTTCCCTTTTCTCGCCGTCCTTTTTTTCTTCTCTCACCCTACCAATCGATTCCTGACGAAGTGCGCTGATAGGGCCGATCACTCTTATCGCACCCTTAACCCTCGCAGCCGAGATTACCCGACATTCTCGTTGTGGGCTTTTCTGCTCGTCAGCTTTCTTGTTTTTCCACGAGGAGAACTTTCTATTTTCATTCTCTCCACTTCTCTCTTTCGATAAGAATGTGCAAAAACTGTTAAAAAGGCACCAAAATCTATTCGGCGCGTAATAGGTTCTAATTAATATGTTATAGTATCGTTCTTTTTACATTATATGTTATAATTAAAAGACTAGGAACATAAAATGTGAGTGTCGTAAGATAAATAATGACAGATAAAATTTGAAAAGTCGTTATAAAATAAAAAGTTATTATTATATTATTTCGAAAGAAATCAAATTATATTCCTTCACAAATTACATTTAAACTATAATTTTTTAGAATAAATATACAATAGAAAATGAATAAAAGGTTAATTTTGTTTGTAAAAATCCAAGCGTATATTTCTCGTTTTTGCACTAAAATTATCTTTTATATTTTATAATATAATAATTTGTAAAAAGCCGAACGGTTTTCTTTCGTGTTTCTCGTTTCTCCATTAAAATTATCTCTTATATTTTCTCATATGATATACTAATTGTCTATAACGTGGCTAAACGTTTTGCAATTATCATCGCATTCGATCTTGTTGAAATTGCGCCCGCATCAAAGGGCGATCGCCAGCCATTGATACTCGCAAAGGAGGGAGTGCGAGGAACAGAGTGTGTGGTGTGTGTGTGTGTGTGTGTGTGTGTGTGTGAGAGAGAGAGAGAGAGAGAGAATGGAGTACTCGGGGAGTAAAGGCTTAAACAGCGGAACTTCAATTAGACGTTGTTGTCGATGCTGTAATCGGATTACCTGTCGTCAATTTAGTCGATGATGACAACGATTTAGGTCTCGCGGAACGTCCACGCGAGTTTCCGCTCGGCGATCAAAGCCGATCCGCGAACGGATCTTCGTCGCATTTCGTATGGTCAACTAAACATCTTCGGACACGCATCGGGGTGCGTAACGGGCCGCGGGATTCGTCCTCGCGATCGTTTCTTACAGAATATCGGCGATTGCGTTCGTTGGCGTCAGGCGAGCGATAAATAAATCGGTCGTAGGTATTTTTGGGCGTAATTCGATCTCGAAATACGAAAATTCCGGAAATCCGAATCCTCCTCTCCGGACGTTCCACTTATTACCTTTCGTGACATTGAACATGCGCCGCGCGTCATTTCCGGATTGCACGAAACTGTGAGGCTCTCAGATCCCCAACAAATCCTTTTTCCATGTACGAAATACCAGATTTTTCAACGTACAACCATATTTCGCGGAATATGCGGGGGCCGGCAGATTTTCTCCGACTTTTTTCTCCCCAAATCCCTCGTTCTCGACGTTCCTTTTTACCAAAAAGACAAAAGAAATCTCGGCTTAGAAGGATCGTCCCGAGGAATTGAATTAATTACAAGATTACGTCGAATTAATGTTCCTCTCGCGAAGATGAAAATCTATTTGATAGTTTTACGTTACCTTTCTTGCTGTACCTCGTTAAGTTGTTAATATGTGCATTAAATAATTACTTCTAATTTTATAACTTTCGTGTAAAAAGGAAGTTTACCAAGAAATGCTCTTCCCCTTGCTCTTTCCACGACTCTTCTCTTTTCTCACGAAATTTCACCGAGATAAGAAGCCATGCGCGAATTTTCCTCGAGTTCACAATTCCTTAGCCTTAGTGTTGAAGGAATGAAAGGACGTGTCGGAGGATGAAAAGTTTGGGAATGCTTGATGCGGCGTACGACAGACACGCACGCATGAAGTGTCGCGTAAAAACGTGTGCACGCGTGACGCGGGGAAATATTTTTCCGGCGATCTCGCCGCACGCTCGAGAGATTTCTGACCCGGTTCTGAATAGTTTGTTCCTACTTTTGATATGCAAATGGGCGTCGTTGTTCACGACGTCGCCGTACTGCTTTACCGCTGAATTTTAAGCTCGCCTACCCGATGTCACGCAGCCTCCAGCGCGCTACCTTCTTACCGGAAGTTCAGCGTCCTGCCGCTCCATTTAGAAAAGAAGCAGCGAGCTTACGTGATTCTCACCTCGACCTCTATGCAGATTCACGTTCAGTTCGCATTACGCGGTATACTGCTGATTTAATTTCGAGTTTTATAACTAGTCGTGATTTAATCCTTTCATCGGAGTTTATTTAAATTAAACTAATGCGTTTTATTTAATCTTCCGCAAATAAGAATTTTATACCCTCGCAAAGTTTTAAATAACTCAATTAAATTTTTATTAACCAAATAAAATACGTTGTTTAACTTTTAAAGGTAAGTAAGAATTAGAAACGATAACCGAAAGATATTCGAATTGAACTAATAACGATTTTAATTTGTTCGAGAAAAAATTCATAAGTTATAAAATAGATTACATCGAAATTACGCAGATAGAAAACTTTGTATGTATTACTTCGAGATGCAAATTCCTATCTTCTATTAAATAAATTTACCTATTTTATCTTTTCTTTCTTTGTTATTGCTCTCTTCTCGCTCCTCGATGTCTGCATTCTTACACATCTACGTTCGTTCGAGAGACAGATAAAAATATCTCCTTGGAAATCGTCGAGATAGCTACCCACTGAAATTATAATCCACGCCGTAGATATTCTGTCGTCTCTACAGAAGGAAGAAGAAAAAAAAAAGAGATTGTCCGTGGTGTCAATAACCAATTTCTCCGAGATCTTGGTGATGGTGATCTTGCGAAGGTGATGTCAGTGGTAACAGAACGAGTCGGGTCAGACGAGACAGGTCCTTGCTCTAACGAAGTGAATTTCTGTCGTTTTATCGAGGATTTTGCTCAGTTCATTTGATTCGTTTGATTTCGTCGGTCGGCATTCGCCGGAGTCGAAAGTGGGGCGTACGTGTAAACGACTAGAAGCTCAGGGGTGGGGGGATGGGGATGTTTGAAGCGCCCAGCGTCCTTTGCGCATCGCTCAAAGAGACTCCCATTCGCCCGGTTGGTATGCGGTATCGCGCGCGCACTTTCCCAGATAGTTTCGGCAAGGCAAACAACAAAGGGTGAATGTCAAAAGGAACGCCGAAAACCTTTATTTCCAGTCACGGCTGTCGCGATTAATCCGTCGCTAATAGAGCCGAATTTGTACGGCTCGCTTTTGATGAACGACGAGAACGGGATTATAGAATTTGGCCTCTTTGCATTGAACGATTCCCTCTTTCGATGCAAACAAAGCGAGCAACATAGAGCTCGGTTTTATGTATCTTCGTCTTCAATTTCTGTATGATGTGTTTCTTATTACTGCAACGATAAAAAGATAATTATTCGGACTAGAATCTTTTTCGAATTTTGCGAAATCTTTTTGCGGTAGTCTTGATAAAAAAATCTTTGTTATGACTCTGACATGATAATTAATGATAATTAATCGGAGGAAGTCAAAAATAATAACCTATCAATTTTTTGACTATTTATTTCTAATGTAACTTTTTGAATCTACTGACATTACAAATAGAGAGATAATAACCTTTAAAAGGGCCGATTTTAATTCTGACTATACTGAAAAACATTTCTGATTGAAAATAGACGAATCAGAATTTTCTGGTTAAATTTATTTATAATTCTAATTGAGATAACCGGAATTCTGTTTGATATAATATTTCTAGTAAAATCTACTAGAATTCTTATTTTTATCATAATAATCATATCAATCAGAGATTCTGGTTAACGAGAATTCTAATAGATTTAACCAAAAAATTCTAATTTGTTCATTTTCCATCAGAATTACTATTTAATCCAACCAGACGATTTTTCTTATAATCGTATAATAATAATAATGATTTATTACGCCTGTTTTTGTGTAAGCGAATATATCTCTTGCATACTAAGAGAAAGTGTCAGTATATTTTATTATCCAAATAGAGCAGTCAATAGTTGCTTTCCACTGGATTCTCAGATAATTCTCACTTGTGACGTCATAATTCAGTTGAATGCGCGTTCCTTTTACATTCTGACAAAATTTAACTGAGTTTTTACCTATAATCTGCTCAAGATCGAGACCGTGTGTTTTAGTGAATTTTATAAATTTACTTTAAAAGAAATTATGAACCTATGATGTCGTATGATAATTTTTTTTTACCAAAGTAAGCAAGTAATGACGCCATTAATTTGAGTATGAAATGCTCAGCTCACTTCAAACACAGTTTCATTTGTGTGTGAATGGAAACAACTGTCTTGTACTGTTGTATACATGAAGCCGAGTAAAAGCGAAAGAGAAGGAAACTTAAAAAATATAGTTACATCTTTTTCGGATTTCCCCGATTAATTATCACTGTCAGAGTCACAACAAAGATTTCTGTCAAGACGCAAAAAAAAAAAATCAAAATTTGAAAAAGGCCTTAATCTGAATAGTTATCGATAAAATATGATTTTGTTAGTACAAGAAAAGCAAATTAAATACGAGGGAGTATAAAGTTTCGCGATGTAATGAAGTCGTGCTGATGTACCACATTCTACTAACTTCTGCTCATTTCAGTTTGTAATTCAAATTTTATTTGTAATCAAATTATTCATATTTACAAATACTCATCGAGGATACTTTACAAGGAGTTTTCTAAACTTAAATAAACATAAAGGGTGAATTGAAAATTGTGATGTAATGATGTGTATACACATTTCGATGTGTATACACAGCTCGATAACCTTAATTGCTATTTTCTTGCATTTATAGGTATATATAGTACATATATCTTAATCCAATGAAAAACTCATTTCTTGTGTTTTATAGGTATATATCTTAATCCAATGAAAAACTTACCTTTCCTAATCATGATGCGCGAGAAACATGAAAAAATAAGACAAAATAAAGAGAATTAAAACTCTGTAACCGTGCTTAATTAATTATTCTTTGGTGCTACCACTATAACTTTCATAAAAATGAAACATCGTAAAAATTTTGTTTTCATTAAAATATTAAACATTAAGAAATATGACAGTATAAGCAGAACATATCTAAGTAAATGTATCTTTGTTAATAAAAAAAGTCATAAAACAATGGAAAAGCATCAGAAAACGAAATTGGAGTGTATCATATCCAAGTGGCACTGAAGAGTTAAAAATCAAAATTTCCGCGTAGATCATAAAGTTACAATCTCATTATTGGTTAATTAACGCACTAACTCCGATTTTACAAGCATGATAAATTCATGTTGATGTAAACCGCGCACATGCATAGCGAGGTAGGGTAGTCATACGACATGCCGTAGAGAATGAATTATTCTAAGGACGAACTTCCGCCGGTATTATGTGATAAATATAGAAATTATCTGTGCGAAACGCGCCCGACTGAGTGTCATCATCAGAACCGTGCTACATATCTAGGTTGAGAACGTTACTAGTTGCCGTTACAGCAGTTAGTTTAATCCCCTAATCTGCGCGCATTAATTATGATGCGTACACACGGCTGCGACATGTAAGCGCAATTTCGCATTCTAGCGTAGCGAATACGCGTTAATACTCTCGTTTCACGTACTTTACCGCTAAGCGTGTAACAGCTTTCTATGCATGCCATAATCTACATAGCTAAAGTTTTTTGAAACTGTCCCTTTTTGTCAAAGTGAGCATTACTGCACCTTTCTGTAAAATTAGATGTGCAAATTAGGTGAAATATATCTCATGATTGACGGATTTTGATGATGAATACTTTGAATTATGTATATATGAGCTTGGAATTAATTCTGTTTTTTTCTTTTCGTACAAAGTTGAGTAAATATTTTATTATTTGCGCGTTATTTCATAGGACGCAAAAATTTGATTCATTCTAAAAATGGCTAAAATAAATAGATATTTTTTTATGCTTGCTTAATTTATTTTTATAATATGCTGTCCAACTAAGTTTTATTATAACATTATTATAGTTTAAGATATACAAAAATTATTGATTTTTTTAAAGATATACAGTGCTCGCCAAAAGTCCCGGGCCACCTGAATAATTTCTGAATGGTTCGAGATGTAGGATTGAAATTTACAGGGATACAATAGGATCGTAAAATCGGGAGGAGGGGGGAGAAGGGGGCCTGAAAATCTTAAATGGCATGTGAGGTAACAATGTTCAAATGATTGTAACTCTGCGGAAAAAAAATCGTAGAGACCTCGATCAGTTCGCGCTGTTCTTGTCTCGAAAAGCCTTTTCAAACGAGCCTTATTAGGCCCCCTTCTCGCTCCTCTTCCTGGGAATGTTAAGAATTGGTGTTTTTGAGGTTCAATGATAGATTTTACGATTCCATTGTATCCCTGTAAATTTCAATCCAATATCTCGAACCATTCAGAAATTATTCAGGTGACCCGGGACTTTTGGCGGGCTCTGTATCTACCATATAAGTAATATATGGTATTGCTATTTCTTTATGTGATGTTTCTTAAATATATAAAATTATTAATACAAACTTCTGAATTTATATAACATTTGTTTCGACAAAAGTATCATCGGATATTCTCTGCCATTTCGTATTTTCACAGTGCCAGATTCGCTTGCCGTTTCAAGTAGTCACGCTCGCTCCTAATCAAAGTTTTGCACATAGTTAGCAGTTCGTTCTTTAGTATGCGAGAGACCGGAAACATCAACGGTTAACTATATGTTCATGTATATATATTTACACGTGGTGTATTTTGTTAGGGGAAAGTCAAATGTGCGTGGTTGAGCAATTCTAATTAAGTTCAACAGAGCAAAACTCAATTTAATTAGAAAGCAAAACGGCAAAAGTACGCTATCTATATCAGAAAAAGAAAAGACAAAGGAACGTTTTGAAAAATCATACGCGTAATTGTCAAGTAATCTATTTATTTGTGATTGTAAAAATTAACTCGCATCGTTGAAATAATATTCAAGCGGAACAAGTCACAATCGTCGTAACATCAAGATGAATAATGTTAAAATGAATCGTTAATGAGCGCTTTGCAACTATTCTAAAATTCTTCAGTTATGATTGGTTTATATATCTAGATCCAGTGAGGAACTAAAGGCAAGACCAATCATATCAGAGAATTTTATAACAGTTACAAAGCTGCTTTCTCTGTTGAATGCAGCCATTGATTTAAAAGTGACTTTTAGTAATAATTTTAGAATCATTTTAGCGTATCATTTTGATGTTATGATGATTTGTATTCCATGAAACAATTGTTAGATCGATATGAATAAATTCAATTTTAAATAAAAAGAATATATTCGGTCTAAGCGGATCTTAATATAAGTGTTACAATTTAATAAGTGATGTTACTATTCTGGTTCTGCTCATAAATGCGTTTTAAATTTGGAAAATATTTCAGCGCGCGATATGTAGAATCAGAATGTATATAAATTCACACAAGAAATATATTTAAGCACTAACAAGGAGAACCTCACATATGTATTTTACGGATTTTGATTAGTTTTCGCGTGGTTATTCTGGAGCACTGAAAAATAATCCTTGTAAAGCAGTAAATTGCACCTCTACATATTTTTCGAGAAAATCGATTTTAGGTCACAACGACATGATCGCTTTCAAATCTCTTTCCTCTTCGTTTAAACGGAAACGAAATTTGAAATTATTTAAAATTAGAAAAATACATTTCCGGCGGATACGAATGTATAAGCATATAAATCCGAGTATAGGATCCGTAATTCTGTACCATCTGCGTCGATACTTACCGCTTTATGAATAGCAACATTTCGCGAGGTGTTCTAAAGCTTCGGTTGAAAAGAATGCTAACTTCGGTTCAAAGAATGCTAATTTTCTCAAAAATTATCAATTTTCAAATCTAATATATGTAAAAAAATATGAATATGTAAAAAAATAACTTGTTTTTTAAATTTTATATATCTATCGATTTCCTCAGGTTTGAAAGCGATCGTGACCTGAAATCACGATTTTCTCGAAAAATACGCAGAGATGCAATTTACTGCTTTATAGGGACTATTTTTTGGTACCTCAGAATATAACCATGCAAAAGCTGATCAAAATCCGTAAAATACATATATGAGTCTCCCCTTGTAAGATTGGTTTCGACTGAATATACGATTTTTCTTATTTAAAATTTGATTTTTATTCTGCTTGAGTAGTAAATCATAAAATTGTACAAGTTTTACAAATACAACGTATACTTTCGTACAGATAAAAAGCAGTATAAAACACCACGAGAGTGCTTCAATATCGAGGAATTTCGTTTCATATTATAAATGACTGAAAGCTACTAGCAAGAATAAAGTTAGTAAGTTAATTCAATAGTGGCAACAGAATATCTCGGTTATTTTTTTTACGAAGAACGTTACATCGGTCCAGTATTGGAAATAGCGGTTTGAATACCAGATACACTTTTTTTTTCCATCAGCGGAATATACTCGCTTTTCACCTAAATGCGCCTTTAATTTTCCTTCCCTTTGCATTCATGTGTAATACATGTTCCATTTGCGCTATCATGAATGCGACGAGTCGTCTATATTGGGTTGGCGTGTAGCGTGAGAGACACGACGTTCTTAAAAAATTCACGGTATATCATCGACGGATTGTCGTGGCTTTGCAAGGCGATGGATGTGCATAAATATTCATTAGATCCCTTCGATCTGATTGTCTCGTAGCACATTATCGATTTCTGCATGTCGATTCTATGGGCTGCACCTGATCTTAAGATATATGTACACGTCGTTCAACAAAGAAACTTCGAACTGACTGGAGTAAGTTTGGAGCCATTAAAGAAGTTTTGTTTTTAACGACGTTAGAATCATTCTATTTTCGATGGTGTGGATATCGCGGAAATAAATTTAAAATCTATGGAGCCATCTCCCATTAAAATTGAAATGCAAGTTTCCGGTTTTGTAACTCAAGAGAATATCAAGATGACTATGAAAGTCAAAATGATGATTTTTGGTTAAAAAATTTGACTGTTTATTGACTGTTAAGAATCAAACTAAAATCATTTTGATCTTTCTTGTGTTGACTTTTGTGTGTGTGTGTCCCTTAGAAAGTTTCTACTGTTTCCAGTATTAAAGTATTAATAAAGCTGCTAGTCTTGATTACTTATATTTTTATTCATGAAATTATGAAACAAAATTCACTTACCTTTTATTCTCAGAATAAACGATTCAACTAATAGGGTCAAATGGAGCTCGTCGCTCGGTGTCGTTTCGGAGATATTGAGCAGCTAAAGGAAATTAATCGGGCGCCATCGTTATTTTGTGAGGATGGTCTGCAAGTGAGAGACTTCATGAGCCGAAACCGGGGATTCTTAAATATCCCCGACGAGAAAAGTTCGGGAGCGCCATCGGGGTCATGGCTATCGATCTTCGCGGGCCATCTTCTCGCAGCCGTTGCCATTAGCTCCGAATTGCCAACCATCCAAGAGATAGACAAAGACTTACATCGTCCATTTAGTCTAAATTTCTATATTTACTGTTATACGCCGTAATTCTGACAATAATAAAATAATGAAGAAATAAAATCAGTCTTCTATTAGAAATATATTAACCTCGCTGGTCTGTTTGAATCCATCCGTCGCACAAAATGTAATTTATTCTCTTACTAATGTTTTATTAAAAAACTTTTATCTCTGATATATTTGATGACTTCGTCTGTTAATATACGATCTTTTTCTGTGAACATTTTTTTTTTAATCATATTGACCCAAAATATAATAAATTAGGACGGACCAGCAAGATTAATTCTCTTCCTTTCTTCTTCTTTCTTTTCCTTTCTTTCTCATCAAGATCGGACGTTTCTTAATATACCTGATTAGTGAGGAAACCGCTGTTCGGACAGGCGGTGCGAGAATGAATCGATGAGCGTTGTGTGGGTAATTTATTTACAAGAGTAAAACATTATGTACAAGAATGCGCTTTCTCGCAAGAGAGCCGTGTGAAAACAAGACAGTGAGAAGGGTGTGAGCGGGTGGGGAAACACAGTTTTTTTTCTTTTTTCTTTCATTTCGGGCTAGTCGTGGGTGTAAATCATACGAGCCGTAAAGTCGCGTGGTTTACATACATTTCTCTACTATTATCTGTACGTGTGTGTATGTGTGTGTACGCGTGTCATCTGTGTCTTTCCTGTAAATTTTCATTTAACACTTATGCCATAAGTAGAAAGTACTTCGCTGCCGGTGGAGGTCGGTCCACCCGTTTTATTACATCGCTCTTTCGGTTAAACTTGCTCGTGACACATTTATTTTACACTTAACACTTTCCTCACTATGGTCGGGAAAGGGCGCGGGGCTTAGTCCTGTTTTATTTGCTCGCAATCCCTCTTCTTTCTAGCGACACCCGCGCTCAATTACGTCTCCTCTGCGTCAACACTCACTGCGCGTTATCATTAATTCCCTTACGTTTGCATCGCGTTAGACATCACGGTGCAATTATTCCTAAAAATTTCAGCAGCGACACAATGCGACACTTTTGATCCATCTCCGTACGAAGCATTCTTAATTAGGAAATTAAGAACTCCGGATCTCTCATGTCGCTGCTAAAATTCTTTAATATTGATAACGTTCATTTTGCGTCATTCGTGGATATGATAAGAGTTCTCGACTGCTCCGTCGTGATCGTACAAATCGTTGCTCAACGCGTGCCGTATTATTTTCAACAATAAATCGTACCGATGCTAAGTCACGAAGCACAAACTAATTTCTGAGCTAAATCAAACGAACTTCTGGCTAATCAGGTATTCACGAATAGGAAATTTTTATCATTACTCTTCGCTTTATTTCGCTTACCTATGGATATAGAGTGCAAAAGAAGCTTATTATGCGAAAATAACTGTGTTGGATTACGTCAATGGGTTTGCCTTCCTTTAGGTGTTTACGATTGTTAGAAACAAATTGGAATTAAATCTAGCAATATTGTGTTGTGATTGGTATTATTTCACCTGATGGACGTGTTATAGATTGTAAAAAAAAAATAATTAAAATATTTTAAATGAAAAAATATTGAAAAAATAATTTCGTTAAAACAATGATATTTGTCGAAACGCATAATATATATCGTTAATAAAAAAAAAAAAAATAAATAAACCTGCTTGTTATTCAAAAGAATATTTGTTACACACGATGCTATAATTATTAATTTTGGACGCAAGTTGATGGTAAAAATATCATTTGTGCAACACTGCCAATTACTGGGGAATATTTTCGAGAGATGGAGATACGATTCGCTGGTTTATCATTACGCAGCTATTTAACATTTTATACGTGTACAGCTCACCTGTAAATACTGTCGCTGTATTATTATAACAAATGTATGAAAAGACCATTCTTTCTGGATTCATTCTTTCGCGGCTGGGAAAAGTCGACTCAGAAATTCGTCGTGGAATTCATGCTTCTAAGACACCGTGTAATACGACTGCCTCACACTCCGCTTAACCCTTAGGCACAAAGCTTTCCCTTTTATTACGTAAGAGCTGTCTCTTAGAGATTATCTTTGTATTTCTCACCCCAGCGGCCAAACCCACAGTTAAGTTTAAGATAAACGGGATGGGGATTTTCGCGTTAGATTAAGAGAAGCGAGATAACCGCTACACAACGAGAGTATTTAAATTACGACACGCAATTAAAATAACATAACGGCGCTTATATTTTTAGATTAAAATTCCCGTCTCGAGATAAATGGAAATTGGAGTTGGAAACAAAAAAATTATGATTTACAATCGCTGCATTTCTACCATTTTATGCGCGATTTCGACGAATTCAAAAAACTTATTCCGATAAAATAAAATGATAAACGCGGTGGAAAACAATCGTGTCAATAATGGAGAATAGTATATGACATTGCAGTGATTATGAAATATTATTTTTTTCAAAAAATCAATTAATCCTAAAAGCCATAAAATTCGCACAGCTGGGGAGGGTATTAATCAAAAACTTTTATAAATAACCTCTCATTAACTTGTAAATTCTTGCTTTGTAATTGTACCATTATGACTATTATATAATGTTGCAAATCATTTAATCTTTCGGCCGCTACGATGAAACTAATTAAGACCTAATTCAGATTGATCTGTGCGGAAGGGTTAACGTTTAGGACGTGTGGGCGACCATGTTGCGATACGTCCATCAATTTTACGAGTCTCGGGCGACCTTCGTGCACACGCACATTATCTCAGCTGGCCTAGAAGGAAGGCAAGCATCACCAGGACCGTTTTCGAGTTGGGCGATCCGGCTGCCGTGTTTCCATGCTGCATCGCAGCCGGATGCTCACCTGAAACAGAAATAAGTGCTTGTGAAATACTTCTCCTTTATTTTCAGCGATCTGACGATCTCGGTGGAACTCAACGGAATGTACGGAGAAGCAAGGAGGATGTAATGCAGACGTGCTCGAGATATAGGAATTTAATTTTTCGCGGTTGTAATAACAACCGTGAATAGCGTGAGCCATATCCTAAAAATAAACTGTCAGTTATAAGGGAATTTATAAAGTGGAAATTGTTATAAATGTGTGAGGTTGCATAGTACATTATTCGACTCGATTACTTTTTCGAATATTTATTTTAACAGTTCTTTATACATATTGTTCGTTCAAGCTTTTGAAAGGTATATATTTAAAAATTTTAACATTTTACGAATTTTTAGATATTCCATTAAATTCTGCTGTCGGAATTATAATTTTATTTGTTCATGATACATTTTAAAATGTTAAATTTTATCTACTACGGAATATTATAAATTTCCGAGTACAATAATAAATTACATTTCAAATTTATATCAGATTTTAATTTTTCACTTTCTTCTGGTTGTGTTTATCTTTCTGAATCTCACCTGTCAAAAATATATAAAATGTATCTATTTGTCCTGATATTAATTCACAATTCTATCTGCTTGTAATACAGACTAAAAAATGTGTTTCTAGCTTTTGTCTACGTGTTGTAAAATCGTACATTTCACCGTGCGGTAGTAAATGGTATCATAATGCGTTTCTAGGTCATTTGTATGGGTAGATAGCAAATCTCTAGGTATAAATTGTTAAAGAACCCTCACCGCGGAATGGGGTAGATATTTCGAGGTGAAACAGTCTCAAGTTTGACGTAATTCTATGTCGGAACGTCGGGAGCCTCGGCGGATTTGCAGAATTGAGGTCAGTGTAATACAGCAACGGTATAGAGGAAATGGCAACGTGTTTCTCGTGCGTCGGGGCATTCGCACCCTCGATTGATTTCTTGGCGAACAGTACTGGAATTGGAACGAGCGTCGCGAGAGCGGTTTGCGTCTTTCTTCTTTTTCTTGGACTGACGAACGGCAAACGTGAGTACTTTTTATTATCCCAGTAACGCTACTTTTCGAACAAAAGACACAATCTTGAGTCTGGCATATTCTAGAAGTAACCAAATAAATAAATAAAGGTAAACAATTAGAAAAGTTTCGAGAAAATTAATTTCAAATATATTCAAAATGTCCATCTGTCGTCCAAGCGACGTTTTATTTGTACAATTTTTATATTTGACAACTTTTATATCGCACTTTTTAATTTTTTAAATTCAAAGTTGGACTTCTCGAAACTCACTTAATCGAAATCTAATTTGACAAATTGCGCAAACAGTTTGCGGTCATTCGCAACGCTACATAAATTTAAAGTGCGTAAGTAATGCATTACTCGAAAAATCTAATCAAGCCGTATTATGGCCCTCCTCATTTCCCGTCACCCCACGATTACTGTCGATTAATATGCATCGTGCGAATTCACGAGCTGTTACGTGCATTTTTGGAACAATCATCCCATAGTACGTTTCTATTAACCGCGTTCATTTGTCTCTTGCCGCACGATCGGATTCGTTATTTGGTTTTATGCGGACGTTTTAAATGGTGATCGTATTTGCATATGCCCCACATAATGCACATACTATCGGAAATGGCTTGATATTGATAATCGAGCAATTATCTCGAGAACTAGTTTATCACAATCTTATCGCGATAAAAAGAAGATGTTAAAAAGAGGCTGATTTCTGCTCAAAAAGGAGTAAGTAAACCGAATAGTGTTTTTTTTTAAATAAATGTTGATCTCCTGAATACAATAATGTTAATAAAAAGTTCGGGACCGATAGGGAATATCTTGAATGCCACGAACTTTTTAATAATTTTGTCATATTCAGAAGATCAAAATTTACAAAAAAAAAAACACTATTTTCTTTTATTTATATCTTTTTGACCAAAAATTTGCCCTTTTTTGGAAGATATTAAAAAAGAACTGACTTTTGCCCAAAAGAATATTTGATCCCTATCGTTTCCGAATTTCTTATTAACATTATCGTATTCAAAATCTATAAAAAATGCCATTTTGCTTACACCTTTTTGGGCAGAAATCAGTCTCTTTTCAATAAGGATATACTGGATCGTAAAATTACAGAATACCGGATATTGAATATCCAGGCAAAATGTAACATCGGATATCCGGTATTCGATCGGATATCCTTTAGATAATTTTTTCGAATCGGATATCCGACATTTTCCGGATATTCGACCGGATTCCGAGAAAATGCCTTTTAAAAAAAAGCTTATAGGGAAAAAGATTGTAATTTTGCGACAATGTATAAGATACATAAGATACCTCCCCGGATAATAGTGATATTCGGCTATTCGGTTGGATAGTAAAAAAGTGCCGGATAATACCGGATACTTTCTGAATATCCAGTGCATCCCTAAAGCATCCTCCTTCTTAACATCATTTTAAATCACCAGTTGTTTAATACAAAATTTGCAATAAAAAACAGGCCAATTATTTATAATGCAAAATTAATTTATAAAAAGATTTAATTCTTCTCTTAATATACGTATATAAGTAAAAAATTCAAATCGTTAATTAATCAAACTATATAAATGTAAATTGGAAAGAACTGTCATCAATGTATTTCTCTGAATAGAATAATTTTGGTCTGAATGACATTCTAAAAAGCTATAAAATATTTTTAAAGATAGGAGATTTTAAAGAAATTTTCTTTGTCTAATAATTTTCACATTTTCAGTCTCTTTGTGTGTCAGATCGAATGAGAACGCGACGTGTCGACTCCGCAACAAGTTCCGCGGCGAGAGTGGCGAGGGACTCGTCGAAAATGTTGCGCGAGCGACATGGGACTGTGTAATTAACTGTGTAATTAATCGAGAATTTTGAAATTCAACGGAATTCGTCAGCGATTTCGTGCCGCGATGGAACAATGGTGAGTTATTAATACATCCGCGTAACGTGGACCGCAAAGGCGAATTCGGCTGGCGAATCTCGTGGCGGCAGAGAATAGGCAAAGTATAATTAGTCGAATGTGCGAATTAAATGAATTTTGCATTACCGTTTAGCGCGCGCTCGTAAAAGCGGAGAAAGCGGATCGTGATTATCACAGACAGACACATAGACGTAGATGGGTATATAAGATTGGCGAATCCAATGAATAATTCAGAATAAATTTCGATAAAACGACTCGACAAAACCGGGCAAATTTTTGTAAGCCCTGCGCATGGCAAAGGATTCGTTTTATCAGGAAAATGAAAATTTTCCCGTTTAACGGGATGCAACGTTTAAGGAGGAGAACATTATTTAATAAATAGCTCCTGTCGTATTAAATTTTCTGCTTAACGTGCGTTAGACTCTTTGAAGAACAGACCGCTGTTACCGTTCTTTCCCTTGACGCATGCTCGTATAATTACATCCCTGCAAATGCAACCCGGCGCATTTGGCACTGGAGGACGGGTGACTTTTCCCGAAATTAATGTTCTTCTAACGGGCGATGGGCTGGCTGAATCCTAGACGAAAGAAATAAGTCGGCGGGTCGTACAAATCGCGACTGCGGCGCGCATTCGCCTTGCCTTCTTCCTGTTATGCATATCTGAATATTTATCTTTCCGGAGTAGCCGGCGCGCGCATTCATCGAGCATGGAGAAGAGATGAATTCATGCACTTCGCCCGAGATAATTGCACTTCGGCCGAGGTCCGCAGCTCATTTGCACTGCCGGAAGAAATGCGCTTTTTTTTTTTGACGTTGAAAGACGGTACTTCATTCATTATTTGTTTCAGTTTCCGCTCACCCATCCGCTATTTCCGCCTGCCGAAAGTCTCGACAGTAAACTGTCTGAATTTCCTATAAATCGTCACGCCGTTGCTGAATTTAATGGAAAAAACGAGTACAATATAAGGTAGTTAGCCCAGAAATCGTTAGGGTACCAATAATCGTCAAGTTCACGTATTAAAGACGTACTTTAGTGCTTTCTGTCGATTGTGAGGTTTGCTGATATTTTTATTGGTCCCAAGGAAATATTTACAATTGTGTTACATTATGAAACTCGTAGATATATGAATTCACTATTGATTAAATCGAATATGTGCAGCAACCGAGCCTATAATTTCGATCAAATGCTTCATTGTAAGGTTAAAAAACACTGTTTGACATCTCGTGTGTGATTTTGGAGTATTGACAATTTGCATGAGATAAATTGAGCTTCGAGTTATAAATCGAGATCGCAGTTTTACATACCATCACAAATTATTGTTTCATACAAATTTCATAGTTTTTTTTACGTGACAAGCACTGGTTCACCGAAGCACGTAGTCGTTCGAGTACTCGTCATATCTGTCGATTACCGGGATTAGGTGGGCCGAAAAAAATTCTTGTAAATCGAATAATAATCCAAAATCTAAATAAAAAAATTAGATCCGTAATTGTTATTATCTAAACATTCTACGGACCAGTAATCGTCATAGGCATAATCGAGTTAATAAATAGATACGCAAACAAATAAAGGACGTCGATCACTGGATGTCTATCATTTCTGTGTTGATAACTGATACATCTAGAACAGAGATCGCTACTCGAATAAAAACTAATTTTACAATTTTTTTCAGTTGAAACAGCTATATGTTTATTGAAAATTTGTAATAATGGATA
>NW_017305767.1:434737-443381 GCF_001594115.1 Trachymyrmex septentrionalis | reverse complement strand
AATTAATTACGCGCACAATTATGCAGAAATAAATTTTTTCAATATTTTTAGTTTAAAGGAGAAGAAACATTTTCTTTCATATTCCGTATTTTATTCAATTATTCTTTTGCGCATATAAGTTTAACGTAGCAAATATATATTAAAATTATGCATATAAAATGCAAATTATTAAAGAATTAATTTGCAATTTGAAATTAAAAAACTTTTTAATAAATTGAAAGAAATTGTGTAATTTTATATATTGTATTATGACTCAAGATTTCGTAAGGATATCTATAGGATTTCTAAATATTATAGATTAGATAAATAGATAAATTTGCATTTCCGACATAAAGATTTGTTCATAAAGATTAGAATTGTGGTACCGCGAATATGTTTCTGAGAGCGATCTTATTCTCGATGAAATTATCAGATGGATTCACGAGAAGAAGGGCAAACTTCTTTTTGTCCCGTCTTATAATTTCCAACGAATTTTAAAAATTGAATCGCATAGTGCTTTTTTTTGTTTTTATAATAGAATAAAGACAAGTATTTTCACATTGTCGATGAAGCAGATGGAATCATGTATTCTGTACATTAATAATGATTTTTAATAAAATATGTGAAATCACATAAAACCTTTTTTGGAATGTGTTTTGAAAATAAATTTTCTAATAAATTTAATATAAATATTTACTCTAATAAAAGAATACAATTATAATATCATACAGCTCATTGAGTGATCATATTATAAAATAATACAAATTCAATATATTTTATTTATACTTCAAATAATTTAATTGTAGAGTAAATATAAGCCTTTGAATACAATTCTTTTTAATATACACGTCGCTGAATAAAGCATTCGGTCGACAATGGTAGAAACTACTTCAACTCGCGCTTAATGCCGTATTCTGATTGTCCAAAGACGGTACATTACGCTTTGCATTCCGGAAACGACATTGCAACTTAATGATGACAGTCGGCTTCCGTAAGAATCTTAATAATAACAATATTTCTCCCTGGAGCTGTTTTAAAATACTGATGAAAATTATATTTTTTTCTTTTAGTATAGAAAAAATATTATATGAAACTATGCGCTTATATATCTGTACAGTACAGTAGTATATCGTCTAGAAATTTTTTGACCAGAGCAAAAAAAAATGTGGAATGATTTTCATCGAAGACGTTAAAGCAATTTTGTTACTCTTCTCAACACCATTCCAATATATATGTGATATTTCAGATATCCTACAGTCAATCTAGTATATGTACTTTTAGCTAATACTGTATTAGTAATGTACAGTTCAACGGTTTTCAATAACTACATATATACTACAATTCACGTATAAAAGCACTTTCGAGAAAAGCTGTTAAACTGTACAAAGAAACTTTGACTAGCCATCTAGGGGCAGATAAACGATTTACTAGATAGTACTGTATCGATACGAAAATGTCGCTGGCTGTCTCGAGAGACAGAATTTGATGCTCTTCGATAACATCGTACTATTATCGTACTATTATCCGCGTGTAATGTTGTGCAGCACTTAGATACAAGAATCTAGTTACTACAACTAGACACAAATTTACGTGCCTAATACTGTATTTGTATCGAGATACTTTTTCTCTCGAGACAGGCAACGAAATTGGTTGCGTTTAGCAGTACAATCAATAGTTGAATGCGCGTTCACTGTATCTATTGTTCTAAAAGTTAATTGGATGATATAAAAGAATACACCAATAATAGCGAGCGCTTATTCAATTAATAGGTGTGTTCGCGTTGCTTGAGATCCTTAAAAATGTTTACTTGAAACAAAATAAATGTATATTCGTACGTTGAAAAGAAAGAAAGTGAAGATGCTTAGTGCAAAAAGTATAAGCAACGCGAACAAACTATTGAGTCTCAACTATTTTCATATTTTCTAGTACTATCTAATAAATCGTCTAGATTGTCCCTAGATGGCTAATTGAAGTTTTTTTATCTAGTTTAACAGCTTTTCTCGAAAGTGCTTTTATACTCGCATATGCCAGTTCTAAGATATCTTGTATATACAGTTATTGGGAGCCATTAAACTGTACAAAAGTATGCATATTCAAAGTGAAAGATACCAGAACTTTAGAATTGTTGTGATTATTCAAAAACGTACAAATATTGGAATGATATTGAAAAGAATAGCAAAATTGCTTAACGTCTTCGAAAAGGTAAAAAAATTATTTTCTTTTCTGATGCTCTGGTCAGAAAATTTGTAGATATTATACTAGTTATTAGAGATTGAGAATAATTGTGAATAGATAAATTATTATAAATAATATTATAAAAAAATTAAATTTTACAAATTTAATATTTACATTTTTTAAATTAATTTTTCTAACTTATTCAGTGATCGAGATCGCCTTACATTTTTTCTTGGATAATATTAAAAATTAATTTATTATATAGAAATAAATAATGAATGTCATAAATATAAATAAAAACATAAATAAAAAAAATGTAATAAATGTAAATGCATTAATGATTTTTCTAAATTGTGATTTATTGCAAGAAAATTTTGAGACAAAATGTCCCGCTGATCCAAAATTAAGTATTATAATTTTTAATTTATGAGCGTTCTTGAGACTCACTTTCTAAAAAATTATTTATGTACACGATATCTGCCATGAGGTTTGGATAGTGTTTTCTTAGTACCTGTATCACGGTAAATTTTTTCTACAATACTTTTACCTATTCCTAGGTACTGAAAATAAAGTACCTTCACAATACTGTCAACGTGAGAATTTATTTCACCACGTTGTATACGTGACGTTAGGTCTGTTCGTGTTGTTTGCACTTTTTGCACTCAGCATCTTCACTTCCTCTCTTTTCAATCTAAATATCTATCTAATTTTAAGTTCAAAAATTTTTAGAAATTTCAAGCAACGCTTATAGACCTGCTGATAATCATCAAAATCATTAATATACTTAAAAACAAAGCATTATTTGCGTACTGAGAAATCTACTTGCCGAAAACCTTTGTATCGAATAGCTAAACTCTTATAGCGTTTTTCGCTAGGAAAATTAATGCAGCAATACTGATGCACACTGAGAGTGCAATTAAATGCAAATCAATTTACATTTTCAACATTAATAAATAATTTAATTCTTTTAATTATATGTAATTTAATTTCAAAGTAAACATCATTCATATTAACATATTTAGTAAATAATAAACTAAAATAGTAAATAAATTTGAATCAAACTTAATATATTTTCTTGAGCTAAATTGTTTAATTCAATTATTTTAATCAAATTAACGACATATTGGATAGAAGCAGTGGCAATCTGTAGAAATGATTAAAAACAACTCAAATTAGGTCTAATTTATCATTATGAATTTAATAATATACGAATTTAATAGAGTAGAGTTCAATATAAATTGCTTCGTTATTTTTGCCAATAATAGCATATTAACGCTTTCTGTAATGAAAAGAACTGTCTGTTCTAACTATGCTGCTAAATGTAAAGCAAATTTATTAGAATGTAATTAACAATTTGTTAAAATATAATTAAATTGTAGGTTCGTGTATATATAAAGAAGAATTAATAATTTTCATAATTGAATTGCAATATTTGGAATTTCAATTTGTTCCTTCTCCTCTAATTATATTATATTTTATTATTATTGTCAAGTTTTGTATAGACTTTAGATTTCCTTTGTTGCACTGAAAAGATTTAATTTCAAATTCTAGAAAACCAATCAAAAATTTTAAGAATATCTCGAAAATTAAATTAACAATAATAAAATAATAAAAGGCCCGAACAAAATCTTATTAATATTCAAAATATAAAAACATTGAACATTGCAATAAACAGACGTTTCGACATCGAGTCATTATAAACAAATTTAAATCGTTACATAAAAATAACAGTTATGCGAATTTCATAGACAAGCAAAATAAAAAAAAAATACAAAAAAAGAAAACGAAAAAATATTCTCTTCTATTCAACAAATCCATGTGTTTGACGGTTCCTCACTATATAACTGATTATATATAATTGATTATACAATATATATTGTAACTGATTGTATATAACGGAATTGACATAAAATTCTTTTTCTACAGATAATCGCTTCAACCATGGCGTAATAATTAATACAAGATGAAACGTTGCGCATAAGGATGATAGCATACTGGAATCAATCAAATTTGGGTTCAAATTTATTTTCCTACGCATCCACGGGATTGTTTCACTTTATCTTATTGGATGGGTTCAACAATAATTATTCATGTGGTTTTTTTTTGTATAAATGTAAGTTTTCAATGAATGTGTGAATCAAAGGATAAAAATGCAGTCAAATTCACAGTCGATTAAAATAAATTAAAGCAATAATGCTATAAAGATCGGAGAATAAAAATTTGCAAGTCTCTATAAAAAGACGTTATAAATAATCGAAAATAAGTTGAAAATTAAGATTACAATTTTGAGAATTTTTGCCTCTTTTTGCGAATTACTATCTCATTTCTGCGATATAATTGAATGACGCTTTTGCGGCCGGCCATCAAATTGGATAAATCGACTGGCGCTTCTGAATCTGTAAAGCTGCCGATTTCTGATTCGTTCGGGGGTCGTTGCAAACAGCGAGAGATAACCGCGGAAGGGTAATGCGGTGTCGAAATTGGTTGCACCGAGGCGGTCGGCTGCGCCACGGAAAATTACGGTGGTAACGGCACCCAAGCGGTTGCTGCTGAAACAACCGGAAAGATCCCGGGCTGTCGAAACACCACGAAATTTCCACCGTTCAGTCCCCGCTGCCGTCGCTGCTCGAAAACCCCCTGTAATCTTTCGCGCACGGAGCGCCATGTAATTAACGCGCGCGGCTCGATCGACCGAAAAATTTCCGGGGTTGTGTCGGATACTGGCACGATTGCGATTCAGGACGCGTAGGAAGCACCGCCATTGCGAGCATCGACCGTGCCCCTTTTAGTTACATTATTCACACGTGTCTTTTTTTCCTCTTTTTCTTTTAAAAAAACAAGGGTATTGATGATAAGACGTGTCGAGAAAACAAGATTTCCTGGAAGAATATTTCAAGCTTTTATATGAGTACTATACATAATTGTTACACACCCAGAGAAAGGTTTCTAATACAATTCAAAGAAATGTTTTTTTTTTGCTACACGGTTAGAAAAAAATTTCTTTAATTTACAAAAATTATATTCAAATCAAAGACATTTTTTTCTTTAACCTTTCTCTGGGTGTAGACATCACATATATACACACACACACACACACACTCCTCCTCCTCCGTCTATAATCCTCCGAAAGGATATAGTGACTTCTATTATATGCCTGTGGTGCGCACACGCTGATTGTATATACATAGTCATACGGGACCTACAGTCGATTCAGTTTAACGTCGATTCCGAATGACGATTTATTAGAAAAGTGCTCTTGGTAAGGATACTCTCGGTGGTTTGCCTGCCGAGAGGAGCTACAAGCGTTCAAGAACATTTTTTGGTTCTGCCTGAGATCGAATCCGAGCAGTCTCGTGAGCTGTCTGTACGCTACACACACATACACACGCACGCACACACACACACACAAAACAGTTCTTTAATATGCATGAATCTCTTTAATTTTTTATAAATACTACTTTTAATTATTCTGAAAAGATTTTAAAATTTTCGTAGCTTCCTATATAAAATCACGTTCATATTAATGTGTTTTCATCGAAAATTGAAGAAATATATTTGAAATGCATCAAAATATGAAAGGGATTAAAATACATAGAGATATGTATTTATCATAAAATGTATAAATGTATAAATACAAATGTGTACCAAAATAAAATACTTGGATTTCAACAAAAGTTTTGTAACATTTTAAGGGAAACTCGGAAAGAGATAACTAAACTAGAATAAAATTCAAAAAAACTTCTTTGTGATCTTATTTCTTTTATCTTCTTAACGGGGGGTGCTTCTTCTTTTTAGTTTTCTGGAATGTTTTTAATGGAATTAGATTTTTAATTCTGAGAAATATCGTAGGGGAAAACGGAATGCTTTGTGCGCGAACAGAAACGGAAAACCGAGAGAAAACTTTACGATTCCAGCAATTTCTTTTGCGCTTCTCCAAAGAAACGTAAGCCCGTTCGCATTTTTTACACGCATTTCCGGAGGAAGAGCGGCCTAATTCTTCACGGCACGCGTTATTACCTTGCTCGAAAGAATACCGGGCGCGCTCGTAAAAGATGCACGATCGCGAGAATATATAAGAACGAGAAGGAATAAGATAGGAATAAATGTGGCTCGCGGTAACAAAGGGTTTAAAGGAATCTCGTCTCGAAGGAAATCATCCCGCGTTGTCGCGAATGTCGGATACGTATTTGAATGTACGCCTCTACATTTTTCATGATTCGCTGGACGAAGATATCTTTGCGTCTGCGATGAATAGGACATGATTTCAAGAATGTCGAGAATTATGCGCAAGGAACGTCATAAAATGTATCTATCTGTGCGTCAGTAGAAGACTAAAAAAACTCTTTTCTGCACTGAAGAAATATACAGCAGAGATATTGACTAACACAAGTAAGCAAATGATAATAAAATAACATAGAAATATAACATACACGGAATGGATGGTTTTGCCGAAGAATTCAAAAATTTAGTTATAGATACAGATTGAAAAATAATTTTGCCAAATTATTAAAATAATTATGTACAACGCTCAAGCTGGTTGCAAGAATATCAAAACTTTTTGTAGCATTGCTCGTGCTTGAGGTTTATTATTATTAACTCTTCGTAGGCAAATTAAGTCTTTTTTATCTCCAAAATTTTGCTTTCAACTTTTCTGGCACAAATTTCAATTTTTACTAAATAAAAGTTTGAACATTTGAATTAAATAACTATTTGATAATGTAGCAGAGATGGTGAAGAATAACCCTAAATTTTTCTAGATTTTTTAAAGCCTCGAACAATAAAAGTATTTGAGCTGGACATAAAAGACCTAAAGTGTTTACGGAGTAAGAAAAAGTATATGTGTCTATAAAGGGTTAATTATTTTGATGGCCAACGAAATTATTTTCAGAGCTGTACCTAGCTAAATATTTTTATCTATTTCAGCAAAACCGTTCTTTTTCCTTGTAGACGCTGTTTATCTCACAAAGTGCATGTTTTTTCGCATAGAAGTTTCGTTCAAGAAAAAATTTATTAGGAATCATTCATTTTCGTATCATCGCTAATGAATTGCGGTAAACTAGGACGACATGGGATAAGCTGATGACGATGTTTGAAGAGAACACTTGGGTATCCCTTTGCGAAAGTTACAACCGCATGGTCGAAACGGCAACTAGACACTTAAGCGCAACTCGGCGTAGCGCCTGAAACTGGGTTACATGACTTACATTCGTCATAGGAGTTTGCTCTAACGTTTCAAGCACGTTGCAAAGCGGCCACGGCACTGACAGACAGTAGTGCAGTCCTCAAATGCATGTCTGCCGGTATCTTTCGCTCATCCCGATCTATTTCTTCCACAACACCGTTGTCTACTCGAACGTAATCAGACAATATTTGCAACGGCGCAATCAAACATTGTGCGACGATACGCGAAATATATATTTTGCGTTTGATCGCGGGAGCAATGCGCTTCTCGCAAATATTGGCCGAACGTGCGCGTCGCATTCACGCGATACTCTCGATGCCCGCGAGCAAATAGTTACGCTTTATGAAAATCAGTTAATTTGAAAAAATAAATAAACTCGATTGGAGGGGAAGAGGTAGCGCTTGTATGCTTGCATGTACGAGCCGCTTGCAATTCGTGAGGGAATGACAATATTCGACCCAGTTCATCTCGCGGAGCGTTCGGAATTTTTCTCATTTGCATGACATTTTATTAAAACTGCTTGTTTCTTGAAATTCGGCGTTTCGTTTTGCGAGAAAATATTTTTTCAGTTTCAAATCTTAATGACTTTATTTTGACAAAATTATCAATTCGATAGGACACGAATCTCAACAGGGAAACGATACCAGAAAATGTCTGAAAGATGAGACTTTAATAATTGGCTAATACACTTCTTGCAGTCTTTTGACATATTGTCCGTTGCCAAGTACGCTGTTCACACAAACATCGAAGGAAGAATGGTAACACAATCCCTTGATAATGAAATAATTTAATCCAAAATGTTAAATATTAAAAGACTCCTTTGATTCAAACGCAAGTTGTTTTTGAAGCGAGAATATATTTAATTATGACAAAATTCAAAGTACGTTTCGACTCTAAATAATATGTGACGAATTTTGCACTCTTGGTTCAAGGAATATTGTACAACATTGTTTGTGACCTGTCTGGAGATGTGAGCTAGAGTTTTATCTCAATTCAGCTATACAACTGCGTTGGACAACTGCTCGTGTTCTCATGTTTTTACCAGAAGGGTCACATACGGCATATCATCAAAAAATTGCAGCGATATTTGCGTTATTGTAATACACGGTATTATATATTTGTCATTATCTGAAGCTGAAGATGATTCAAATCTAGTCGAAACGTACTTTGAATTTTGTTACAATTAAATGTATTCTCGCTTTAAAAACAATTTACGTTGGACTGCTATAGTCTTGAATTATTTTCTTATTTGTGTTACAATCCCTTGAGTTAAATAACATTTTGTTATTTTTAACTTTTATGTGAATT
>NW_017305767.1:426541-434637 GCF_001594115.1 Trachymyrmex septentrionalis | reverse complement strand
GGACTGCTATAGTCTTGAATTATTTTCTTATTTGTGTTACAATCCCTTAAGTTAAATCAATAACATTTTGTTATTTTTAACTTTTATGTGAATTAAAAATGTAAATTAATCTATTTTTGTGGTTGAATTGCTTATAGTTAGTTTCAAAATAAACAACGCCCATATTAATATATGCACTTACAAAAATAATAAATTTTTGAGTAAAATATTTAATACATTTCTTAAATTGGTCAACCTCATTGATCTAGTTTAATTAATGACATATTAAAAACAGTGACGACGACTTATAAAAAATAATAAAAAAATAATTTCTCGAATTAAAAATTATTTGACATTATAGATTTAACCGCGTATAACAATAATTGCGTTGGAAACGCAACAATAACGATGTTATTTGTTGTAATCGACGTTCTCGGAGAAGATTGCAACCGTAATATTTCGCGATGTCGTGTAATAAATCATTCCGACGATTATATTTTGTTTCGCCGAATGTAACACGGAGTGGGATTTTATTTCCAGTCGATGATCGATTTGCACGCCGCTCGACGCGGTTGCGCTATTTATCGGCGACAATAATTACACCGCGGAATTACGGCGCATTACGCCTGAGTGCGGTAAACGAAACTACGCGGGTGTCGAAAACGCATTTCGGGTTCATCTGCGGAAAACTCGTGCGCCAGCGCGCGATAAGGGAAACGAGAATTAAATGCGCGATACGACAATCTCGGCTTAAGCGGGGCTTGGCACAATTACTTTAGATAATTGTATATCTCGACGGCGTAACGAGTCGTTTAGATACCGGGATATCGTCGTTCCTGGACGAAGAGAAGAATGATAAATTTGCGATAATGTTCGTGCGGGTAAAAGTTTGCGACAGTGTAAAGAGCGAGTCACGCAAAGAGTTACGATATAGGATATTTTATACTCTCGGCAAAAAAAAAAGAAAAAGAAATTTTTAGAAAATTGTGTGTTAAGAATTACTGAAATAGTAAAATATTAAAATTTAATTTCCATAATGTAACGTAATGATATTTCAATTTTAATTTTAAATTACGCAAACCAAAGTTTGCAAAAATTAACACTACTATAATATTAAAGATAATTATATATAATATAATTTGAATAACAATGAAAAATTAAAATCAATAATTTCGCTTCGATATTCCGCCAGTATGTTCTATTTCATTTGAAATCTGTTCATTATTGAGTCTGAAAATGTTTGGTTAACACTGATTTTGAGCTTGATCAGAAACCAGCTCTGTTAATTTCGCTTTTAATTTTGGGGTAAACCGCGTGACTCCGCAACATGTTACATCAATGTTGTCGTTAATTTAATTTTATGTTACAGGCAGCATGTAAAGTGGTTTTAAACGCTCAATTGGTCACAGGATGCTTTAGTTGCGAACAATTCAACGCGTGAAACTGTTTTCGAAACATTACAAGCTATTCAAACTAGGCTCTCGTAAGCTTTTATTTTTTTTGCGCTAAAAGCGAAATTCTTGCGAGAGAATCCGACGACGACTACATCGGGTTCCTATTATCACGTTTACACACGCACGGAGGATCTTTATCTATGATTAATGGAAACTGCTGAAATAAATATCGGAAAAGCAATCAGGTGCCCCATTCCCTTCTCTCCTTCATCTCGAAAATCGAATAAATAGAAGACGATTTCCCTTTGCCGAATCGCTCAAATGGGATATATCAGTTTCTGGTCGAATTATGGTTTTAGTACCGAGTGCAATCGAGAGCAGTGCCTATTTGAAAGAAAAAGAGAAAGAGAGGAAGAACGGACGATAATAGACTATGCTAATGATCAACTAGATGAGCGCTTCTCCGATTCATCTTCAGCCGCGAACGCGATCGTGGTTTGGCAGTTTGCCGTTGTGCAAGTGCACTTGACCCGATTCAAGAACCGCGGAAAAAAAGGGGGCCTGACAGGAAATCGATCGGCTGGAGCTTCTTCGTCTCATGCCGGTCGCTCGGCTTTTAATGGATTCGCCCGAATGGAGAGAATATCGACAGGAATTAGCCTCTCCACCTCACCATCACGGTGAATGCTTGATATTGCGGAATTAACTCACTTGAAGCCGTCGCTTTTCGGAGATGAGAGACCCGAGATTGAATCTTAAATTCTCATCCCGGAAAATAATAATTGAAGTTGTCGCGGAGCGTAAAACAATAATGATGTTATTCAATGCAGTTGTAATTGAAACGCGAGAACTTACAAATACCAAATTGCAGTCTTAATTTTCAATTGAGACAAGGGAGAAAGTTTTAATTACCCCGTTTCTTAATTAATATATTAATGAACAAACATATATATATTGTACCTACGTAAATTTAATATGATGTATTGTTTGCTAAATATAATCTAAATATTAATTAATATAACATCTTTATTATATTTTGTTATTAGAATCAATATTAATATAATCAATTTTTTTAGTAATATAGTAAAGTTATGAAGAATATAGTAATATAGTAAGAATATAATAATATAGTAAAGTTATGAAGAAGAGTTTCTTTATCTGTTAAAATTCTGGCTAAAATAAACTTTTTAGTGCATTAAATCTTAAGGTCTCGGGGCTTCTTGAGTTAATAGAGTCTAAGATTTCATCTTGTTGGAGAATTAATAGAAAATAGCATTGCGTGGAATATTATATAAGAAAATTTAATTATGCAATATTGAAGCCGGAAAGGAGTAAATATTTTATACATATCATATTTATAACATGAATATCTTGGGGGGGATGAATTATTTTAATGTAAATTCAACCAAACGAATTAAATGCGATAAATTAGTTACGTGTGTTATGTACGCGTAGAGAAAATTGTAAAAAGAAAATATTATATGTGTACACACAAAATATACAGATATTTGTGTTAATTCCACGAAAATTCAGAGAGAATTAATTATTCATGGTACATGTATTTGCATGAGTTATGAGTATCATGTACACATACATATAGGATAGCCCCGAACGTTTCATAGCAAAATTTCGAGATTTTATAGGAAATTTAATTTTGAACAAAAAATTTTCTATAAACGTGAGTCGAAAAATGCTTTCTTATGGTAAAAAGTTATCGCTTAAAAACCTGTGTGTAGTAACGATTATTTATACATTTTTATAAATATCAGATAATGTATATGTTTTTTAACAGAAAGTACTAAGAGTTTCTGTAACTGTAACTTTCGTTTCAGTACTTTTTGTTAAAAAAACGCATGTATTTCCTGATATTTGTAAAAATATATATAAAATAATCGTAATTTCAGAGGTTTTTGGGGCGATAACTTTTTAAAGAAGCATTTTTCAATTTATGTTTATAGAAGACGTTTTGTTCAGAATTAAATTTCCTATAAAATTGCGAAGTCTGAAACTTTCGGGGTCACTCTGTATATACGAGTCGTATATACACACACATATATACGTGTGTGTATGTATGTATATATGTATATATAATATATAGATAAATATGATGATTGATAAACACTGTAACGAAGGAAACAACGGTGACACAACGGTGATTTAATGGTTTGGACATTTAAATCACTTCGAATTCAAATTTACAGAACCGGAGTTTTTTGTATCGCTTTAATTCTGATTAAAATAACCGTCCTAACTTTCAGACTCCTAGTTGCACCGAAAATTACCACGTGAATTTTCATTGTTACACGACGAAGCTAAAAATGCACTAACGTAAGTACGAAACTATACGAGCAGGTACGCGTTACTTTAGATTTCTGCGGTAATATACATTTGCGGGGAAGTGAGATGAACGTTATACAATAACGCTCGTGACGTTGTAAGATCCCATTAAAGATCGTGACATCTATTTTCTCCATTTATCCATTGTAACGATATCTCGTTCGTTTCATGACGGGCCACGTCCTCATGTCGCCTCTATATCGTGGTTAGCACGGGTAAAACATAATTCGATCTATCGCAACGTCCCAGTTACGGCGCATGTAGCATCCAGCGTCTCGCTTTTCTGCAGCAATTTTCCCTTTATGTCTGACTGATGAGTTCACAAGGGGTACGAGATAGAAACGTCAATATCATTTGTCTGTTTCGTTGCAGATTTTTTTTCACGATGCTCCGGGCATAATTTAAACTCTTAGTCCATTTTTTCGCATCAATAAATATAAATTTTGATTAAACCAAGACAAATTAAAGATCCATGTTACCTAACGTTCAATTGTATTAGTTATTTGAATTTTGATTTAAAAAAAAAATCTTTCAATCGGTTTCCCCTTGAAAATTAATTTACGGATCAATTTTAAAACAGTTTTTACATTTCTAAGTTTGGACTTCGATCTTAATTAAAAAATATATGCGGAATTGCACAGCGAGGATAATGAAACTCGAATTCGCTGCATTAACAAGTAACGTTATAATAAAGCAAAATTTTCATTTATTTTTCATCTTCATATATGATAAAATGGTGCGGTATGTCTGTTATTCGTGCGTAAATTAAAATGCGCCAGCGCAACGCGATTACGTTGTGCATTTCATTAAAATTAAAAAACGCAATCTCTTGTTTCTGTCACGTACACCTTCATAAATCTGAATACGATTGAATATAAATCATTATTTCACTGACATGCGACACTATATTGCGCCAAAAAAATGTTATAAATTTTGGCATTAAAATGCCATAGAATGTAGCGTTGACTACGAGAAAAAAATTAAACATTGAAATTAAGAACGTTTTTTTGAATCTGTGAGAAAAATCACGGAGTGCATTTTCGTAATTTCTTAAAGAAAGACATTTTGCATTACATAGACGAGTGCATTTTGATAATGATAACGTCAACGATAAAAAAGTACGGTTATTTTGTCGGCCGATATTCTCGTTCGCACAATTTAGATTGGTTGAGCATTTTTATAAGTGCCATAAATGAAAAGTCTATAAATTGCCGACGATCGATCTCACGGCGATTTTATATAAACGTAACCCGTTCGCCCGTATTTATGAGGCCGCATTTATGCCGCCGCACTTGGTATTTTTGTGGGTTAATTCGGCCATAAATATATGTAGCCGCTTCTACAACGATAATCGGTATCCCTTACGCGTACATATGTGTTTTGGTATATGTTGCACATGTGCCGAGCGCATGTGCACGGGATATTCCAGTGCCAATGAATGTGAATGGCAAACTGAAATTGTGCTCTATGAAACGTACGGATATAAAATGTACAGAATAAACGTAAAAATTTTTATTTCCTCGGAGTGAGGCTCTGCATTTTTCCGTTTCTATAATTACACTGTTATAGCGAATTTTTTTCAAGAAAAATAAAATGGCAAATGAATTTTTAGCTTAAATAACAAACGGAATAAAAAAAATAATTTTGATAAATTTGAACTCTGAGAGTATTATAGAAATTTCAAAAATAAATATGTAACAATGAATCAGAAGAAGAAAAAATAAATATAGTTAAAGGCACTAAGCCAACGTAAAGATAATAAAAATACTGTAATATTTCTACAATCTCATCTAAATTACTTATATAATCAGAATAAACGATAGATATGTTAAATATAACTAAAAGAATCACTGGATCGTCAAAGCTACGCGTGTAATACTCGTAATGGTGCGTTATCAAGCTTACACGGCAAACATAAATGGTAAGCATGGGATTACGATATGTAGGTCTGTATTTACGCTGATATTAACACTATAGCGCTCATTCATCCCAATAAGCGCCGTTAATGCACTTTGAGACTTGCGAAAATCTGTGCTGCATAATGGATGGATACGTCGACTCGCACATTATAACGTTTGTACGTCAAATAACCCGGTGATTTAATCGTAAATTTACATTCGCTTGCTTAATAGTTTTGCAATTGTTGATTTAAGATAACAGCAACGAATTCCAGTAATATAATTTAGCATAAGTAATCTAAATTTGAAATAAGCGTCGAATTTATTACTGTTAAGAAACGGTATCTCAGATTTCATAAAATCTAAGTAAATGAACGTAATCAAGTAATTGAACGCGTCAAACTTATTTTACTATATAAATAAAATTCTGATAAAATTATCTTTCTTTTTTATTCAAATAATATAAAATATTAAACAAAGAATTTCTTAGAACGTAAATAATATAGAAATTGCATATTTTTAATACTATTGTAAATCATTTTATATCATTTTGCAAAGATATTTTAGCCTCTCTCTCTCCGTAGAACTTTTGATTATTATATTAAAGCAAAATAGGATCGATAATTGCATAGCTCTCTAATCTGGCATTAATTTCGAGAACGATCATCTTCGTGAGGAATCTCACGGTATTGGCGAGAGAATTTTCGTTTCGTGGTAGAGTAAGATCGCGGAAATTAAGTCGCTCAGAAAATTATGCAAATTGCGGATCATCGGAAAGGTATGCCGATGTGATATTATCATTTCACGTTCGAACAAGCTAGCTACCGTTGGTCGATCCACGATATTTGAAATTGAAATAGAGTGTTCCACCTTTAATCGATGCGTTCGAAACGCCCTAGCCTTTCTTGCTAGCGCTCGTTTATTAATGTTGGACGATCGAAAACGAATCAATCAGCATTTGGGGATTTATTGGCGTCTTTAAAATCTCTCCCTGTGTCATTCATCGTCACGGACAGTCAACGATCTGACAATAAACGTATTTAAAACATAAGGCAAACTTGTCAAAAATATATATAAAAGCCTTCTTTCATTGTTATCACAATTAACTTGATTAGTCTTTATTTTCATTTTTGTTTATATTATTTCTTCCTTGTTGGGAAGTTTAAAAGACACGTTTACCCATTTCTCTTGAAACACTTTTCTTGAGGCGTAAACTGCACAAAGGTTTAATGTGCTGCTTTTCTTTTTGGGTCTGTGTACTATGTTGCAAACTGGTGAAATCAAGCTAAACTTTATTTATATTTACTTTTAACTGTTGCGAACAGTCGATGGTTAGTGAGAAGCCAATGGAAGTGTGTTTCTTGCAAAGGTACTCCTAAGTAATTACTGAAACATTATGTACCAACCACAGTTGTTATATGTTGGCTATGTTCTGTGCAAACGAACACAATTGTGATCTCACGCTTCCGGATATTTTTGTAAAATTTAAACTATTCACACGGTTTTTAAATAATTTTCGTGCAAGAGATATTTATAACAATTGTGTAATTATTTGTATATCAAAAATATGAAAGCATATGAAAAAATATTTTTTAGGATGTCGATATGATAGATACATTAAATTAAATTCTGCTATATTTTTGTAATACAATATTTAAACTATTCACATGATTTTGTAATATTTTTAGGCAAAATATTTGTTATTTATAACTATTATATAATTATTAAAAAGCACGGAGAAGAGAGAGTTTGTTGAAGAATTGTGAATAAATGTTACAATCTGCTATCACACGGAAACTTTTCAGTGGTTTTTGCATTTTAGAATAAAATAAAGATTTTTCATTTTGTAGATACAAAAGAGATGTTAAAAATTTTTCATTATAATAGACAATACCATAAATTATTTAATAATCTTTTCATTCTAGATGTCTGGAAAAATGAAATCCTCCTGTTCTTCTATCTATGGCTTCAATCTACGATATCATTCTTACTGTGTTCAAGGATGACTTTCGAATGCTTCGTATTCGATCAACAGTGATATAATAACATCGATTTTAGTCGCGTTTCGCGGTATGTACTGTTTTGCGAAATTTCACGAACGAGACGTGTTTTATTACTCGATAACCGACTTCGAATTCGAGACGTGTGTAAACGTTGACAGTGTACGCGCGGTGTACGTGCGGTCGATGTTGATATGTCCCATAAATCAAGACGAATCTTGACTTGCTGCAAGTATTCCATAAATCAAAAGAATCTTGGGTTAGTCAAGTAACAGCAAGCGCAGTGGCGGTACGTATTATTCTTGCTACGTATCAGTGCTCGCGCTCTATTTTGTTTAGCGACTATGTCTTGTGTCAGTAAAACTCAATGGAAAATCGATGATCCGAAATTTCTTTGGCGCCGAAGTAGCGTTAGACATCTTCCGAACGAATACTCGACGATGCTCATAGTTAATTGAGATAGATGGACGGGCTATGAAAGATCAAGG
>NW_017305767.1:377479-422479 GCF_001594115.1 Trachymyrmex septentrionalis | reverse complement strand
AACTTTCATATTTTTTCCATGTTACTCTGAATAATTAACTAACGCTCTGTTTTTTTTTTTTTTTTTTTTTTTTTAAATAAAAGCTACAAATAAAGGATGTAGAAAAAGAGATCTCTTCATCCAGCTTTTTTAACTAATACTAAGAATAGGTATTTCAAAAACTACAGCAATTAATCCAAAGCAAAGGAGGACAGATAAGTGGTATTTATGATAACCATTCTTTCTTTGCGTCTCTCTTCATTTCTTTTTTAATATTTTATAAGATAAAAGCCAAGTGAGATAATAATTATTTTAAAAACAATCAATAAAAAATAGATAACAAAAGCTCCATTGTGTCGAATCGTTAACAGCCTAATGCACTTTAACGAGAGGTGTTACGATCGAACTTTTACAAAAATAAAGATATTAGATTGTACATAGGGTTGACGTAATTTCATTTCTAATCTACGGGACGGGACACAAAGGGTGGCAACGATTTCGTCGTCGTTTCTTTCTTTTTCGTAGGAAACGAACACACTTGGAAACGACTACGCGCGAGTGAATCCCCGTGGGGACAAACAGCGGGATATCGAAATCAAATCAGCGCCAAGATAGACAAGACACGAATCGAGGCGAGCACGTAGAGAGTGATGTATTGAGAAGAGAGTATGGAGAAGATTCACGATGTGGTCCTGCGAGTCGCACACATCCGCGGGGGTAATTTCGTGACGAGGAGGACTCACGCCGTTTCGGATCTCGAATGATATTATGAGAACCCGCTTGTTCCCATCCTCCATTGCTCGCTCACCCTTCTAATGGCAGCTGCCCCGCGTGGAATTTCGCCCTTTACTACCTTCCCTTCGTTCCTCTACCTCGTCTCGTCTGTTCCGCATCTGGACCAATTATGCGGATGGCGGTGTACGTGGGGATTTCGATTCACCACGATGGCTCGCACGTCCCGATATGAGCGATTTTACCTGGGGAATCCCGGGGGAATTGGAGAAATTAACGCGACCCGATCTGGTTGAATATCAGCTCTTCAGGCGGGAACTTCAGCTGAACTCGTAATTGAAATTTCCGATAGCTCGCAATTTTTTCCGTGTTTATAATCTCGTATATTTAAATGAATGCTTATGTGATTACAAATTTTTCGAGGGACATTTACCTCTTCATAATTAATAAACTGTTTCTTCATCCTTTCAAATCGTTTCGCGCGTTATAATGTAATATGCTTCCTGATCTCAATAATGCCCATTTCCCGGGTCAAAAAAAATGTCGCATTTCTTTCGATTCGATTAATGGAAGCCACAAAATGGTCTTTTTGGTGGAAAAAGTTTCCGCATCGAGTTCGACTTCAGCAGGATCATCGATGAAATTAGCGGAGATTGAAGTTTTCGAAGCGAATCTCCTCTGCCGTACCATAACCGCCGTTCGCAATTTTTCGCTAAATTTGTCTCGACTATTCCGGCGAGACATCGAATCCTTTCTCTCTAGCCACCGTAATTTCTAAGCCAAATCTCGAAATTACCTTCCTGGCACGAATCAACGTCTTTTGTTAAGCGAACGATCTTTCCACTCGACTGAACGAGGGTATTCACAAGTGCGACAATAAAATTATCTTCTGAGATGCCCTTTGGGTCTTTAGATCATATATATATATTAGGTGTAGTAAAAAGTCATCGCGTATTTTTAAAAGACATCTGTAAAAACATCAGTAAAAACCGCAATTACTTTCTTACCAACAATATAAATATATCTTGATAGAATAAAGTTTCAGCTTTAAAAATCTCTTTTTTAAATTATACGATACGACAATTTTTAATTGAGTTATGAGTAATTAAAGTCAAAATAATTCTTTTATTTAATCCGCGATAACTCAGTAATCAAAAGTCGAAGGAATATTAAAAAAAAAACGATTTTGTAGGGAAAGTATCAAGCTTTCACGATATGTAATCGAAAATTTTCTCAAATTCGTTTTGGACACGTTACAAATCCACAAAGTGAGAAGAAAATTTTTCGTCTTTTTCAGCTCGTAGTTTTTGGTATGTAAAAATTATCAAACTCATATAAACTTAAAAAATGTGATAAGCTTTTAAAAGTAGAGATTTCAAGCTTTAAAATCCTTTTTTTAAATTTGAATTTCATTCATTATTGACGAAGATATTGTATATACAACTTTGAGCTAAAAAATACGCGATGACTTTTTACTACACCTAATATATATATTTATATAGTTCACGTAACTTTCGTGTTGCTTACACACAAAGAACGATTTTACTGATATATCTAATAGTTTATAATAATTTTGTTGGACCAAAAATAATTCATCAAAGTAATTGCGTTGGAAGTTCAAACATGATGAATAATGCTGCAAAAAGTTTTAACATTCTACATTGAGAAAAATATTTATTTTGTTGATGTGCGACTAACTTTACTACTCTTTTATTTAAAAATTGTTTCAATCAAAATTTGGCTAAAACAACTAAAATTATATCAAAAAAATTATTCAAAATTTGATTGAGAACAACAAAAATTTGAATACAATAATTAATATCAAACTTTGATAGAATAACACATTTTTAAATAAGAAAGTACTAAATTTAGTCACATATCAACAAAATAAATCGTTATATTTCTTTCTGTGTAGTGATCAGTTTGAGCGTCCTACATAATTTAATAGCCCAACAGAATTATTTTCAGATACCTAGCAAAATTTTTAGATACTTCGGCAAACCCGTTTTTCCGTGTAGAGCAAATTTTATACATCCAATTATTATACACATAAATAGCAGAGAGATTTACTCAATATTCTAAATTACCGTGTATTACTTTAAAAGAAGCTGTTTATATCTATCAAATTATTGTGCACACTAATAGCAGAGAGAGAAAGAGAGAGTTACTTTTATCCTAAATTATCGCATATAAATCGCATATAAATTTAGATAAAAGAAGGCTTTTATCTTGATTCCCAAATAAAGCAAAAAAATACCGTCACTGAAGCGAGACTTCTCAATATCGAGAAAAATTAATCTCACAACGAGAGCGCTGAATTTTTCGAGCGATCCACTATCCGTTGCAAAGGGACCACCAGTTTCGATCGGTAACTTTGTAAAGGTAATCTACCAGGTTTTAGTGCCATGTAATAAAATCGTCGCGGACCGTTCCGTTTCGTGCGCGGCGGGGCAATTTCGCGCGTCGAATGAATCCCTCGGAGGAGAGAGATGCTGCGACAAGCATCCCCGTTCGGTAGTACAGCTCGCGTTGCATCGCAACCGAACGTAAAGCCCGCCCGGAATACTATCGTCTGTCCACGGCGATTGCGAAACCATCGAGCGTCAAATGTGTATGTTTGCAAGCGATTACGCGCGAGCTATTTTTTTTCCTTTTTTTCCCTTTGGATCGCGTTCGGACGCAGCAATATGGCACGCGTAAACGATACAGACTGACAGAGTTAAAAAAAAAAAATCTGTTAGATTGTCTTCAACCTGGACATTTATAGGTTTTATTCAACTGACGTTCCAAATACGTATTTTGCGGTCAAATGATGTACACTATATTCTTCGTCGTATTGCGAGTCTGACGTAATTCAATTTAATCTGATAGTAATATTCTGTACTGAAACGCGATATTTGTCAATATTTTATAACAATGAAATATATCTTCTGTGATATTTCTATGATGTAATATTGTTTGCAATAATCAAAAATTCAGTAACAAGTTGTTTATTACAAGTTGTTATTATTTCATGTGATGTGTGTGTGTGTGTGTGTATGTGTTTTTAAAAATATTTTTTAAATTCCACCTTCTGATTTAACGCGAATAGAAATGTATATGTATATATTCACCTAACATGTATTCGTTATTTTACTCTGTTATTTGTGATAAATTATTTTGTAACAATTGTACTTGGTTTATATTATTTATGTAATAAAATATATATGTAATTAAAATGCATTATGCAATAACATATATATATTTTTAAATTGTTAAATTTTATTGTTTTATTTAAATTAACATGAAGTAAAAGCAGTAGTGTGACCTACAGAAATGATTAAAAGTAATTCAAATTGATTATAATTTGACGTTACAAATTTAATAGTATAATCTCAAATCTCAATTATAAGATGTTACTAAAATTACACTTTGATAAGATTTAAATAAATAATAATGTTTTACTTTAATATATCCTCAAGAATAAATGTACTAATTAAGGATCCATTTGAATGGAAGTAATGTGTGCTTGAGATAATGTGCTGATTATTCTCAACGCAATGTCAAGTTAGCGCCGTACAAAGGATTAAATAGCGTCGTTCAATCCAGGTTAAATTTTTTTCTCATGAAGAAAGGAAGCTAAACTGATGGGAGCAAAGTAGATACCAAAGAATTCCGTGCTGCAATCTAGTTGCATTATACGTTAGAAGCATAATTAATTTCACGTGAGAATTATTTTACGAGATCTCTGAAAAATGTTATTATGCCGGCCTGACCGTGGTAGCTTCTTGGCTTTCGTACGAAAACATCTCGTTTCCAGCGGAATATGTAGAGCATGGTGTACCCGAGGGCGACGTTATACTTTAGCCGTGGATAAGACTTTAATTAAACGAAAGGTAATTTGCTTAAGTGAGTGCTGCGCTTTTCAAGGCGCGCATACATCTCGGGACAAATACTGTCGCGCGGTTTCTTTACAGTCTGCGATGGCGCGTGCAAAACTCGACGCCCGGTAATAAAATGAAAATTTTATTCCATTTACACGGTCTCCCTCACTCCGCTGCTTTTTGTCCATTGTTCCATTTTCTGCGTAAGAATATTCATGAAGGTCTTCACTTCGCGGCTTCACATTTCTGCGATTAAGGGATAATGTTTTACGAAATGTTTATCTAATTCGATCTAGTAAAGCTAATTATTTAAATTACTTGTACATTTTCTCTACACTATGAAACACTTCCAACTTTTAAATATCGTTGATTTTACTATGTTTATATAAACATCTTAAAGGGGATCTTAAAGACTAATTATAGTAAGACTCACACAGACGATTTACGTGTCACTGATTCACTACGTCAATATCTCATGCAAAAATACACATAAATTTTCGTATAACAATAATGTTTTAATTAGATGTCTAAATCCAATTCTAAGAATTCCACGTTGCTTCTTCTTGCAAACTAATAATCTGTGGACTACAATTTCATAAGTACAGAGCTTGCACAGCTTTTACATGAAGCAAAGCTTTTATATGAAGTATGTTGTCACGACGTAAATAGCTCTAGAGTGCCATATTGGACTAAGAAATGGTAAAGAAGATCTCAATTTTGAAACTTTTTGACGCTCTCGGCATAAACTCCACCTCACAGACACGTATTAATGCGTATACTTTAATCTTGGAAAAGGATTTTCAAATCAGTAAAAAAGGATAAAAGTAATTGTTATATAAAAATATGATTTAGTTGATAATACAGACTTTAGGATCCCCCAAAGTCGATTAAAATTAATTTAAATTGCATTTTTAACTTTTGAATACACCAAATGCTCGACAAATGCGAAAAAGTATGAATATCTTTATCAAATTTAAAATGGGCCTTCCTCTATTATCATCATAAATCTTTTCTACTACTACTGCTGAAATATCGGACTTTCCAGCCCCGTCAGCAATGGCGGGAAAGAAAGTAAGCAATATTTTGCATGTAACAGGCAGGCGGCGGAAAGTAAGCAATATATCCCACATGAATATATTTTGTTGACTGACCGCAACGATACGTCAGGCCGGAGTTTCAACCGATGCGAAAGCCTCGAGGCGTTTCTGATATCGGAAGTATTTCAAGTACTTGGAGGATATTGGATACCCAAAAGGTAGATGTATACAACGTCTCGAATTACAAGTAGCTTCGGGATTTCGAGATGCAGCCCGATACTCTCCGTATATGCATTACTATTGAAATACTACAGCAAGTATGCGTCTTTCGTATAGTCCAGCGCGTGTTTCACCTTTAAATTGTTCCTTTTCTATCGCATAACTAATCCGCGTAAAGTTACGCGATAATTAACCAGTTCATTAGCAGGTTGAATGCAAACATAAATCGCACGCTAGAATTTTTCATTTCAGCGAAAAATATCAAATAACACGACTAAAATAAGTATAGCTATCACTTACAATTAGTGTAAAATTACACGAAAAAAATGGCTTTATTAAAGTATATAAAAATTTAGCTAAATACAGATCTAAAAATATACTTTGTTAAACTAGTAAAATAATTACATACAATGCTCTAACTAATTATTACAATATCCCAATTTTTATAACATTGCTTATTCATATTTTTTCCTACATAATTATTTTGTTCAATAAAATTATTTTTAGATCTATATCTACCTATATTTTTAGCTACTTTACTAAAATCGTTCTTTCCGTGTAAAGGTGAATTGTTTACAAATAGTTAATATATACGTGCTTTATTTTTTCTCTTACATATGTTCTATCGTCCAATTTTAATACTTCTTTGTTCTTATGACAATCTTGTGAAAAAAAAAATAAAGTAAGAGGTCCTCTCCCATATTTATCGTAAGTCAAACGAAGTGAGAATTGTTGAAAGAGATAACTCGGGCGTGACGCCCTTGTAAGACTTAGAGGGTTAAACGTTGCTCGGCGATCGAGATGCGTAGTGCATCGACAAGATGCAGTATATACGATCAGCAGGAAGTGTATGACGAAGTGCATCGTGAATATGGTGAAGGAAAGCGAGAAAGAGAGAACGAAGGTGCGCGCGCGCGCGCGAGAGAGAGAGAGAGAGAGAGAGAGAGAGAAGGAAAGAGTGAGTGAGGAATACCGGAGATGGCATCGGTGACGATAATGATGGTTGTGGTGACGATTGAGATGCTGCGGTAGCAGCTACAATTCAATTCAATGTTGGATGCACGTTTGATCGGATGTGTCGATTTGAAGGTAAGAAGAGTAAGAACGCTTCCTCTCGTTAAAAATCAATATTCAATACTATAAAAGAGATAAGAGATAACTGTTCTTAATAGTGTTCATGAAGTACAATAATTATTAAATAACTTTAATGATAAAAAAATTAATATATTTTTTTTTCATTATACTTCTTTTCTTATAATATTTGTTAATCTAAAAAAATATTAATGTTTTATTATAATTTTCAATGAAAAAAAGAAAATATTTTGCCTCCATTAGATTCTTTAAGGGACGATGATCCTATTAATGTGTTCCCAATTTATGTCTTTCCGCATTTGACTCATTTTAATATATAGTTACAGATGAGATAGATAATAGACATAAGCTAATTGTTTAAGTTAATATTTGCATAAATTATTACTTGAATTATATTTACAGTTTCAATGCACATTCATAACGCAACGCTTTCAATTTTCCAATACAAGGCATTAGTATGTATTAGTATAGGAACAAACAAAAAATTTTACGATATTATTGGACTCACATAAATTCCTCTAAATTGTGATATGTATCTTTCGAAAAATATTTACTATACTTTAATAATTAAAAAATAGAATATTATCCTTGGTATCGTATACATTAATAATTTAAATTTAAAAACATCTTTTCTTATTTATTTGCTAATTTTCTTTATGGTTTATTTAAATACAAAGGCACACTAATAAGAACGAACACAGTAATAAAGACAGTTCTTCTACTATGACGATTAGAAAAAAATACATTGGCAAATTATATCTCGAGCAACTTTTCTTCAAAATTGAACGTTCGTTCATGCTCGAGTGTGTTATTGCTGTTATCCGATCTTTCCGACAATTCGAAGAGAACCAGGTTGGATCCTTGGAAATGTCCACCGACACACGTTATTCCTTTAGGCCATTGAAAACCTTCGATAGTCACGGTGAGCTCTTTTCCACAACGCATAACCATGGAAGCGCAACGAGAAAAGACAACGATAGTTGGATAAAATCGATGACTATGTCATTTGGCTGTCTCCATAGGTATTCGCATTTCGCGAAATACGTCCTCTTAAGAGAAAGCAACGGAGAAGACGGTGGAAGTTTGAATATAAAGGCCACTATGCCACGCTATTCAACTTTTATCTATTTTCATTTCATTATACGCGTAATGTCTTTTATATACCTTCAGAGATCTCATTTCAAAATTCGTTAACGCCTTGCCCCGTTTTGTTGCGGTCGATATACCTAACACACGCTGCCGTTATCCCGCGATTATCCTGCGCGATCTCGCGCACGTTTCTACGGTTAATCCTTGTGGAGCGATGTGAGCAACGTCGCACTTTTTATATCTCACAGTAAGCCGACTCGTCTACGCAGTATACGATTAATCTGCTTTAAAGTAGAAAGATAAATCAAGAAGGCGAGATAAATGGGTGTCGCTAACCGAGAGAAGGTAATAAAAATTACGCGAGAGAAAAGCGGCCCGGCGTGAAGGAAAGGCTGAAATGCGCGCGGATTCGCAGGCGAATCTGGCGAACTCTCGATTAAAACTTTTTCCGCGGGGAACAACGCTGAATAAATACCACTCCTGGCACATATATTTACCTCGGCAGGATAGTCGCCGGATATATGCGGTCGGTACAGTTCAAAATAATTAAAATAATTCGTTTTTCCGTTAAAAGTGATTTTTCTCTCAAGTTTCAATTCTCACTTCCGCTGCCGGCGACTTCCTTCCCTCCGTTGTACTTTCATTAAACGCGTCATTATAATAATAGCTGCAATTTCCGTTCGTAATGGCTGAGAATCTCGTGTCCCTTGAAAATAGAAATTTCATGGATTGGCATACGGGCTGTCAGAATGAAGCTATCGGACCTTGAATGAGTTCACGTAGATTGAAAATGGGTGTGAGGGAAGGGTTATAATACTATTGAATGGAGTGGGAAATAATTACTGCGCTTAAGGCACGGCTATTACATCGTTGCGTCGCATAATAACTGCACTTTCAATTTCGAAAATTAATTTCCCAGTTAGAACATATTCCTCTCTGTTTCGATTTTGCCGAATAAGGAAGAGATTTCTAATTCGCTTTTTAAAGAGCTCTTTAAAAAAAAATACTGTAACAGAGATAAATAGTAATTATAATAATAATAATTATCAAACCCTCTGTTTGGATTTATCAGAGTACAGATTTCCATAAATTAACTTGTGTTGAAAAACAATATTTTCCGAATGTGCATGTTAAAAAATAAGTGTACAATTATCGGGACACGGATATAACAAAAAAAAATACAACAAATATTTTCTATTATTAATTATATTCGCTTTCAAGAGCCGCAGGCACACGCACAGCGAATGTTCATTACGCAATCTAATTATAATTGCAACCTGGTTGCGATCTCGTTAACAAAAGTGGGCAAATGTTAAACAACTGGGGAAAGAAAAAGTAATATTTGCCGGAAGATCACTATGAATCATCAACCACAACAGCTTTCTCACAAAATCTCGTTAGCCGTGAGGTCTGAGCTCCGTGCGTTCTGTGATGTTAACTCTCGCATTTACATATGCGGTGCAGGAAGCGTGGCGGAAGAAAGACGTCCAGCGAAACGGACGTGCAGTAAATTACGACGAAATCTAAAACGAGAAGGCCATGATAAATTAATTAACCGAAGAAATTAGTCAGCATTTTCTCGTACTCTCTAAATCCGAATCTGCGGATAATCACTAATTGAATGTCATCCTTAGCACTGAATAATCAGTGAAATTCAAAGAAAAAAAAAAAAGGAAGATTTAGCGTCGTATAATTAAAATACCGATATTTACACGTCATTATAATATATATTAAATTTATACATTAAAAGTTAGCTATGTTAAGGATTCCATGGATTCCAGGATTTCATTAATTTTTTAATTGAATAGTTGATTTTTTTAGTTTAACTGTGAATTCGCTGATTACTAATAGCATACTTGATATCAATAAATATTCTCTGATTTAAATTTAGATATTACCAAGCTGTTTGACGAATCTCTCATTTAATTGTAAGATTTTAAAAAAATTGAGATTATTAGCTTAATTAAGAAAAATATCTCGATTAAACGTGAATATCTATTCGTAAACGCAAAATTGTAAGTTACTGTTGTAATAATTACTTGACTGTAGCAACATTTTCAAGTTTTAAAATTTATATTTCTTATAAAATTATTAAGAAATTAACCCTTAAACATTACAGAAACGAGACATTAGGTATATTCAATCTAAATCAAACCAATTAAACTGATTGCTCATAATTTTCATAAAAATGAAACATTGTAATTAATTTTTTTCAATGAAAAGACTCAGACATTAAAAAACAATACAAAAAAATATATATTTTTATTAATAAAAAAGTTATAAACAATTTAAAAAGCATTAAAATAATATTGAAAAGAGAAAGCCACGCATACTATTTCGAAAAGATGTTTAATATTATTTTATACGATAAATTATCGATCGAATGTCATAACTGTATTATTTTATATGAAAATAACTGCACGCATGTTAAAACATTCTTTAAAATGATTAATTTAAAGATTTCTAAAGTTATATATGAACATCGTATTGTATAAAATTTTGGACAGAAAAGGCTCCTTTTTATTTTTATATTAGTAATCATTTCGAGAATTTTCCTAATCTCCCAACAATTACTTTGAAATTTTGCACACGCGGCAATTCGCGGGGACATTGCGAGAATGCGCTTCATGCATTAATATATCCTAATTGTCCGAACGTGCGAATAGCTGGAAACAATTGTGCCAATGACTTTGTACAATATGTACAATGTTAATACATGTATGAACACCGCAATTCGCACATATTGCAACTATCTGGCGTCACCGCACAACTTTGACAATCGTTTGTGGCCTGGACTTCAGTTTATCGAGTATATAATACGCGATAGATTGTACTGTCGCTCGGACATCACAGCAGATCCAAATGCAAATCCGCAACGCGTCAGCACGTATAAAGCTGATTCACTAAACCGCACATTAGCAGGCTCCGCGAAATTATCATATTCCTTTTAATCTATGAAATATTCTACCAAAGCTTCTTAAATTAAAGCTATATAATCAATTTAATTAATTATTAATTTGTGGTATATATAAGACTCCTTAAATTAAAGATAAGCAATTCTTTTTGCTGTTAATAAAAATGTGAGTGGATATTGTGCGATATAACTTTTTGTATTCTAACTTTTCATCAATATAAACAAATTTAATTTTATAAAAAAAATAAACAAACAAAGTTTTAAACCTTAAATATTTTTTTTTACTTTTTGTTAAAACTTTATCGTAAAAAGTTGCGAAAGAGAAAATATCGGTGATCTATAATTTCATCTATAATCATCTTGTACATTTTTCTGCGATCGTAATTATTATGTAGAAAATATGCTTTCGAATAGATTCAAATTTTCTTTCCCTGCACTTCGATGAAACTCATAAATGGCACCAATTGAATTTATCTGTTCGGTAATGTAAGAATTAAAGCTCCAATTACAAAAGGCATTACTATTCAAGGTGCGGTTGTGCTCTGTGGGATTGTATTATGGTGAGATGGGATTCGTAGTGGCATTTGTTACACGAAGCACAGGCGAATTGTGGAAAACCTATTATGGCCTCGATCCGATGGTGTACATACTTGGTGGTTGCGAACCAAGAGTTCTCAAACTGCAGCAGGGAGTGCAACAGCACTTACAATTACAACTACAGTGGAGTCATTTACGTATTATGTGATTTTAATAGACTATAATGCTCCCTCATTCTCTCTCGTGTTACGTAAATTATTCCAATTGGAACATCTACAGAGGAAAATAAACTATCTTCTTCTTAGCTCAAGGTATACAAATTACACACAACTTTACACTCTTAATTGACTAGGAAATATAAATACAGACACAGACAAGGAACGCAGATATAGACAAAGAACGCAGAAAATATAGAAATTTTTTTTTCTATCAGCATTATATTCATCTCATTTCTTTCCTTAATCTAATTTGTAATTTTCTAAATTTATCGGAAACTTAAAATTAAATAAATAAAATTTTCTTCTTTCGGTATACTTTTCTCCTTTCGATAGCACTTCCATGTTATGCATTTTCAATTAATGTTAATGAACGCAATTAGTCAGCTATTGTTCTCTAATTTCAAAGCAATCAATTGTTACACGATACTTACAATAAGTTCGTTGACCAGAGAACAATCAAGAATAACCGAGAGTACGCGAGTCCATATAATCCGAATTAATTTAAATTTACGGGAGTTAATGCGGTGGTTACGGTTTACCCAATGTTGCACCCGAAACTCGATTTAATTATATTCACGTATCTCGTAAGAAATTCGCGTGCATTGCAATCGTTTTACTGAAGATTCAGATTGTTTTAGTGAGTTTTATCATTTATTTGCTGCTTGTTACGAATAATGTCACAATTAAATACGCAAATCATTTTGTTGCCAACGAGCGCAAGAATTCGGCTTAGTGATAAACGCATATTTAATTTCTTTAGAGCATGTAATATAATCAGGTCGAGTTTTCGTTCTTGTTGAATAAACTACCGATATACAGAATTTCTTAAAAAGCTTCCATACACGAAACCATATGCGTTGTTCCTGATCAAAAACTGACACGAGTCTAAAACTTATGAATCGTTTTGCAATAACTACAATAATTTAACAATAATAATAACAGTAATAACTTTTTTAATAACCCAGTGGCGTCGTATCGCTTCTGGGAATTATTAAGGCTTACCTACATCGATGAGAGCACAAATTGGACCGATCGTGCATTAAGTTATCTTCCTGCGAATTAAATTTATTTGCATTTTCTATCTGCGCGCGTATCGTGAAATTTGGTGCAGCCAAAGCGATCAATATTGAAATCATACGAAAGAAAACGAGCAATGCATTAGAAATCCCTTCGATAGCTTGGCGTTTAAATGTACTTATCGATAAATGAATAGCGAACCTCGATTGACGATCGTGCAAGAGTGAAACTTTTTTGCGCAAGTAGGTACGTAGTAAAAGTCTGCCGATTCACTAAACTGTCGACATATCAAGTAATGAAAGAATTTTATGCTATAAAACGTGAACCGTTTTAATCGGTTCTGTGTAAAGTAATTAACTTTTTGAATTTATAAAAATTATCAACTATGTCAAAAGTTGATTGAGTGCGATTCCATTGGAAATGGACGTTGTTATCATCTGTCATATGCGTCAAAAAATTTAATTTTCCTTGCGTACAATATGGAAAGTTACATAACACAGACTAATAAAAGTGCAAATTACATAACAGATTATATAACAGTACGATATTATAAAATTCGATGCATCTATTTCCTTAAAATTGTGGAGAATAAAGGATTTTATCTAAATGCTTCAAAGAAATAGATCTTTTATTAGAGAAACAAATCCATTAAACTCTTTAAATATAATGTTATAGGGCATAGGAGGAATAAGGAAGGGAGCGTGTTCCCTAAATTTTAGCAAGCAACATAAATGATATAAAACGTTTTTAGGACGAAAAGTTATTTGTGTACGAAAGTTCGCTGAAGATTTCCAAAAACAGACTTCAATATAAGTGTTATATATTAATAAGTTTTATATGAAGATAAATTTTTTTCTCTGATTAAAATTCTAAGTACAGCCCATTATTATCACTCATAAATACGCATATTGCAGCGATAAAAATAAAATTAGAATTTAAACGAGACGATAATGACCGCGACATCGTCAAGAGTCAATCATGTTGGATGGAGGAAAAATCGCTGCTGCGATAATACTAACCGCGTGCGATTTTCCACTCATGTCTGCCGCATCTAATTACTTGACGTATGCGCGAACTGTCAGCGAACTCCGCGCGTTTGCATTCAGAGCGCACCTTATAACCGTTCGAACAAATTCACGAATTATTCAGCACAGCATAGCTCTCTCATTCGTCAATTTCCATGTAATTGACAAATGAGAGCATTTGCTGATTTCCTTGAACATCAGTTGGAGCTTTTACGCAAAATCATTAAACGCGCACACATTTGTGTTTTGCGCAAATCTATGCGGTGTAATGAATAATGGAGGAAGGTAAGTAATTTTCGATAACAAAACGATACAAAACTTTGTATTTTATCAAATTACAATCGCAAACATTCTAAATAAAGAGTGATTGTCTTTTATATTTTCCATGACAACGACAGCTTTTAACTGGAAATTGCAGATTTCCATTATAACATTTAACGTAAATAAATAAGCGTTTGAATAAGCGTTCGATTTTGTGATAAGTAAAATGCATTACGTAAAACATAAACAATCATGTTATATGTAAACACAAATGTCAAAGTTTGGTATTTATATATTAGTAAAGATCGATGAATGTGAAAAAAAATTTTCACTTGCATGCTCTTGGTGTCCTGCGCCAGAAAATGTGTGCTGAAATATATCTAATTCTAAGTTTCACTTGTAGTATAAGTTTTACAAAAAAAAAGAGTAATGTAATTTCATTATGATTTATTCAGCACGAATCATTGAACATCATCACGATTACATAAAACATTCAATACGCGATAAAAGTCGCGCAATAAAAATTATTATCCTATGAGTAAAAATGCAAATACGAGAGTTTTAATGAACGCATTTAATTCCTTTCCAATTGTAGACAAATCAAATGTAAAAATAGGTTATTATTTTCTTTGTAATGCTGGAGTGTCCAAATTATCGATATTACAGTCGTATAAAAATCTCCAAATGAACTGAACAGAATAAAAAATCTTTTTAGGATTAAAGTAGACAAAGTTTGGAGGAAACGTAGCGAACTTTATAGTAATCGAAAAAAGTTAAAAAGTTACTTAATTTTTTTTCGATTTTAGTATAAAGTCCATTGTCACCACCTTCTAATTTTGCGTCTATTTTAATTCTGTAAAAGAATTTTTTATTCCGTGCAGTTAATTCAGAGATTTTTATACTATTGTAATATCAATAACTTGGTCACTCCAGCATTTCCTTAAGCAGTTAGATTTTCGTCAAATGCGAACGTGCATCTAAAAATATCACGCAGGCTGGAAAATTGCTTGCATGCTATATTATATTACATAAATTGATCGCAATCAAAAATTTATAAAGATACGCCAGTGTAACAAAAAATTTCACGTACGTGTGTATTTTTATTTATCTAACAATAAGTAAGCAACATAAATGTCGTATTTTTTAACGGAACCAATTTTAAAATCTCTCTGATGGCCTTTGTATAAAACTATAAAATATTATTTTTCAAGAAAAGTCTGACTGAAAACTATTAAAACGAAGAATGATCGTTGTAGTTGGATTACACAAGCAAGTTGCAAACAGGTTTAATCAAATACGCTTAGGCAGTAAAACGGTTTATTATTATATCTCCGACATTGCGAATCGCACATAACAAAGACGTTGGCACATTAATTACGCTCGTTTTAATGTAAAACACGCGCGTTGTATTGTTTTGTTCATTCTGGAATGCGCCCGTTGAAATACGCTCGTTAAACGATTCGGTGATGCCGTAAATTTCCAATTGCTATGCATAACCGCGCGATACATTCGAGAAACAGAACGTATTAAAAATTATAGAATAACATCTCTATAATCTCTTATGTTGTAGATTATTCCAAATTAGGAGAAATAATATGAATAAAACTGATTTAGAAAACTACAAACATATAAAAGAATGTAATATTATCAATAATATAAACACTATTATTTAAACTACATAATTTATAAAAAAAAAACTGTAAGAATTTTTTTTCGCATTTGTACAATTCGTTTTTAGCTGACTTTGTAAATACAAATAAGCCATAAATACATAAATTGTAAGTTTTTATTCCTTTAATTATTTAAACAAATCAGTTTTTGTCATTATTAATAAAATGTAATAATTAGTTTCCGACAAATAAGAGGATGTTATTTAACATCATCCGCTTTAAGTGCTGATGAAGCGGTATTTCATGTAGCATCGAAATTTCGCCGCGGCAGAGAATCTCATTCTTTTTCGGATTTACAATAAGAGGCACAAAATAATCAGATTGGGGTGGCTTGTTATAGAAAAATATCTGTTACGCATACTGTACGTGCTTCGGGTACAACTTGGGAACGGGAATCCTTCGGGAATTTGGCTGAATGAAAAGACCACTGCTGAAAAGGTGGGTGGACCCGAATGGATCGAATCTCGGTGAGGAATTGAATTACATTTCGTTAGAACCGGCATAGTAAAAGGAAGATAATAGCCGACGGTAAAATAGTACATTAAGTGTAGCTGATATTAGGGATGGTCTGTTTGCAAATTATAGGCGTATCATCCCAATTTCTCGTGCGTCTATTTGTATTTTATATTTCATGTTGATCAACTCGACAAGAGTATTCTAAAAAAAAAAGTAATTTTTCTTTATGGTTAATTTTTATCGAGTTTTATTTTGTATTCCCCTTCCCCTTATATAACAAAATTAATAAAGATGCAAAATACATAAATAAAAAATATGAAAAAATAACGAAATGATATTAATGAATAAAATTTGAACGGTTTTATCATTTAATTTTACACTGAAATGAGTAGCGACTAATCGTGATAATATTTTAAACTGAAATAGCGTTGTTTAATTATATAATTTGTATAAATCTTGAAGTAATAATAATAATAATAATAATAATAATAATACAAATGAATGAATTATAAAAGTAGAAAGTTATTGAAAAATAGAGTAGCATAATAAAAATATTTTTCTATTTGTAACTTAATTAATTGCAATTTTTGTCAACCACGAGACAGTTAACGAGGGTCGAGGATGGTCGAGGTTTTCTCACAATCGACTGTAATTCGAGTTCGATCGCCTATGAGAACCACCAGAGAGAACCCGCCTTTTAAACGGCCTGCACGTTCTCCCTTTCATCTTCACGAGTCTTTCCTTGCTAGATATTGCGCTTTTTTGTAGACCCAGCCAGAAAACGCGATGCTGCGGGCGATATCAGGCTATTTTTATGTCGCCAGATGATCATAAGGCGAACGGAAAAACGCTCGCGAAAAACAACAGTTATGCGAGCAATAAGTCGACAATGTGCTTCGTGTGTGTGATTTACACACAGTTCATTAAATTGCTCATTTTGTTCAGAGAAAGTAAACAAAATTTTCTACATATTTATAATTTAAAATTATCACATATATGCGCGATAAATATTTGTTACAATAATTAAGATTCATATTACATTGCAATCAAAACAGAGCAGAATAAACATTTTATTTTGTAAACTTTTTAGTTTTCTATTTCCCTTTTATTCTACTTCTCCAGCTTCTATTCAATGCGAAGATATAAAAGCAGAATAGAAATAAAAGAAAATAAAATTTGCCTTTGTGCGTGTGTACGCAAGTCCATAAAATAGAACACAATCAATTACTGACATCAAAATTGATCGATCAGATAAAACAACGGCAACTTAAATTTAACTTACTTAAGCGATCGAGAATTGAAATTTATTACGGACGATTCGGCCAGAAGTAGTACCGCTTTAATTTTAATTTCCTGTACGCACGCGTGCGAGAAGATTAAATCGTCAGTAAAGGATACATCATGCGTGAAAGGATTGATGCACTGGGTTAAACAAAGGTCGGGTGTATCGAAGCAACCCTACAGGATAGTGGGATAAGTGATCGACGCATGTACACGGATTATCTTGTCGTGTGGATCAGTTATGGTATTTCTGATGGACTTACCATTGATCACGTGTACGTTGACACTTGCTCCCTCCGCCACGGTAGGAACGCAACTGTAGTTTCCGGAGTCAGAGAGCTTCGCATGCGTGATCCTCAATCTGCCGCACAAAAGGTAATACAGTTTATCGCTACGTTGTAAAACGCGTAAATTACAATGCATATTTGATGATTTATGTAATTATCATTTATATTAAATCGGCCATGGTAAATGCAATATAGAGTAAAACCACTAGTTGTGGATCATTCTTTAAAGAAAATTCATTTTTTTATCTAGAACAATATCAAATAATTAATAAAATATTTAATAGTCATGATGGATCATAAAGATTATGGATAATTTTATTCCATTTCATTACCGTTTTATATATTTTAATTTGAATTAAACAAAGTAATGACAATTATCCACAATTAGACCCCATGTACTGATCGCGCACCAAATGCTTTATCCTTTTTGATGGCGTTACTACATCTCGCAAGAATGTGAAAATAATTTGCCCATGCATATCGTAATATATACAGGATGTCTCACAACTACCAAATTTCTTCTTAAGAACGTATTCTTGAGGTAATTTTGAGACGAAAATCCTAATACAAAAATGTCGAGATTATAATAGTTTTTGTATTATAATTGATTAAAGATAGTGTTCGAAACCTATTATAGTCTCGATATTTTCGTATTAGGATTTTTTAATTAGAATGTTTAAAAGAATCCAGAAATAATAATAGAGGCTCTAAAAGTAAAATTTTTTTACTTATATAAGCATTTAAAGTTAGCTTATAATTCAAAAAATTATTGTAACCTCGACATTTTTGTATTAAAATTTTCGTCTCAAAATTATCTCAAAAATATGTCCTTAAGTGAAAATAGTTCGATAGTTGTGAGATACCCTGTATAACAAAATTATAATTGATGATCCACATCTAGTTCTAGAATCTAATTGTGAATAATGATTCAAATTTAACATATTCAAGTTTATTTAAAATTAGTGACAAATAAAAATCAATGATAATTTAAAAAAATTGATGAAAATTAAACGTTTAGCAATATAAAAACAGTTAAATTACGAATAGTAACACCTTTTACATATATAGACATGTATATTATTTTATAATCTATTTTGATACTTAAAACAAATAAATCTTTTCGGGATAGCATTTGTAAGATTCGACAAATGTTTAAACATTTTTTATAATAAGTTACTATTAATTTTTACAATAAAACTATTGTTATAACATAATGATTAAGCAACATCTGCGGACATATTTAATCTCAACTGAGTATAACGTTGATTTTTTTTTCAATGAAATCGTATGCTTTACTTCCTACTATAAAAGGCAATTCTTATGATATTACACTTTGAATAAATTTTTAAAGATACATACGTTAGTTAATTTCTCAAATTTAATTAGTTAATGACATCAATAAAATGTGTGTCACTAATAAATTAAATTCAATTGACATTTGAATGTGATAAAACAAATGCTAAAGAATCTTGTGAGATATACCATTTAATAAAAAATATTGTAATTATTTAAATATAAAAAGTGATCCGGTATTTGTGCTTGATCTACATCTAGTAGTTTTATCCTAAATGTAAAATTAAAAAATTTCTCTAAAGACTGCGCTGTTTTTACAGTGTGAAAAATGCCGCTTTTGAAGAAAACAACATTTAGTGTCATAAGAGAAATACTACGAAGCCTTACCGTTTTTATACACACTATATACGAATGAATTTGCATTTTATTGTATTAATAATGGATGTTGAGCATTTAGGTAACTAAGTAAAGATTTTTTATTTCATTTTTCTTTTACTGAACAGTTTATCTGCGCATATCGGCTTCATTAAAACTGTGACTTCAATTAAAATTAGAGAGCATTAATTTTAACCAAAAAGGATAAGATACGACGAAAGAAGTGACGTATACGGAGCCAGAAAATTACTACTTGGTCGTTAGGGATGCCATGTATGGAACTAGCTCTTTGAAGCTTACTTTGTGAAGGATTTTCTTTCGTCTCGCTTCGTATGTTATAAAAGAAAAGTCATTTTCCAAAAGATAAAAATATATAAAATTTTTTAGAAAATAATAAATATAAAATACAAACATAAAATTGATTGCAAATATAAACATTTTCATATATAAATTCGATAAATATATACCATTCCGCCATTTTTAATAGCGGAATGATATATATTTTTATAAAATGATATACATTTAATAGAATTAAATGTATTTCTAGAGAAATTAATGTGCATAATTATACTATAAAACTATTACACTTTCTTCATTTCGTAATCTACTGTATCATGAAATCATTTTACGTTAATATAGAATATTTAAAAGCATTTATAAAATTTTCATCAAGATCGTAATCGCGTTGTGTATATGTTCTACATAACTGTTTTGATATCACGTACGTTAGCGGCATATAGTTTCAGAGTAGTATAAAGTACAGGATCATTTAAAATAACTATTAATACACAACTAACAATAAACTAGCGTTAATTTAGTAATAATTAACCACGACATTAATAGCGATAGCGATCCAATTACCTATTCTCTCTGTACAGTGCATCGTACATATATTTTTGCCAAAGGTATCTCTGATATGCACGTAAATTTCATAATTTGCACGATCTCTAAATATGCTTTAGAGATATTTTTATATTATTAATGAACTGCGCAATATAAAAGACGTTTTTAGTATGCAATTTAAATATACAAAAATTGCATATTTTAAAAACATACTTATTATACATGATTACTAAACAATAATTGATAAACAAAATAATAAAAAGATAAGAATTCTAATCACTTACTTAGCTGAAATTTATAATTTTATAAAAATGAAAATACTATATCTGCAAAATCGATTATATAAATAATGATTATTAAATAATAATTATTTAATTTTAAAACATCACATTACGAAAATAACTGACTGCAGTATAATAGAGGAAAGTCGCCGATACTGACATAGATCTCCTAAAACGACATCCTCTTATTTTTCAGAAACTAACTATTGCACTTTATTAATGCAAATAAAATCGTGATCAGTTTAGTTAATTAAAAAAGTACAAACTCATAATTCGTATATTTGTAGTTTATTTTTATACCAAATCAGCTAAAAACGAATTCTACGAATGCAAAAATAAAATTCTTACGATATTTTTTTGCAAGTTGCGTAGTTTAAATAATAGCGACTATATTATTGATAATATTATGTCGTTTTAAATGCTTGTAGTTTCCTAATCAGTTTTATTTATATTATTTTTTCTCTTAGTTTTTTCATAATATTATTTTAAATTTAATTTAATTAATTTTAAATTTTAAATTTAAAATTGAGGTGCAGCGTAACCCGCCACACTTGTCTGTAAAACAGACTGTAAGCTTAACTTAATCTTTATAATGTTACTTTATAGTGACAAATAGCTCTACTGAGCTGAAGGCAATCGTGCATATATGGAAAAACTCTTGAAAAATTATCGCGTTATATATTTGCATCTTGCAGAACAGCATAAAGTAAATATGCATATAATTCAATAATGTTTTGTAACGAAGTAAAAAGATTCTAGAAAATCTTATATACATTCACTTGTAGGTACTTCATACAGATAATTCCTGTAAAAGAAAAAGAATAAGAATACGTAGCATTACTGCCTACTGTGTCAGTTATGTAGCCCATTTTGTCATTTTTGTTTATCTTACGAAAAAAATTAATTATTGCAAAATTGCATACAGTATTATAAAAACTGCTTATACTATCTGATAGAAGACACTTTTCAATTTGTCCTTATGAATTTAAAGTTTTCTTAACCTTTTTTTTTTGTTTAAGAAAAATAAAGTGATTTGTCGATATCGACGATTTTCCTCCATATCCATTTATAACTTTCATAAAAATAACCATATGATAAAACACTTTCCTATCAATCAAAATGCTGCTAAGGAGCATAATTAAACAAATTTATGTGCCTCTGGTAATGAAAAAGATATAAACAATGGAAAAGCATTGGAAAAGTATTGGAAAGAGAAGCTGGATATCTAAAGACATTTAAAAGTTATTCAACATATTATAGAATCATAATAATTCCTATCATCTTATCGGAAAATTTCGTAATTATAAATTTTGTATTTCACTACTTTGTCGTAAGTGTCTTCAGATATAAATTTTATATAGCTATGTATCGTAATAGTCGTCAATTTCTTTCACTAGAAGGTTTACGTTGCGTTCGACCAAACTTCAATCAACTCGTTCAACGGTAATAATCGAGCAAGTTGGAGAGAGCAGAGAATTTTTTTCATTCTTTTTCCATTTTGTTTGTTAGACTCGTTACTGTTATGTAACAAATTAGATTGATCGGGCCAATAGAAATTGGAACGAGCTCGAATTCTCGTGGTGTATCGCGTGGCGGAAGGCTTTTGCGAGTGCGATGAGAACGCAATTCCTCAAATATGAATATGGAATATCGATTTGAACGCTCGATACGTAACACTCGAAAAAAGAGTCTGGTAATAACTATGAAATGTTAAGTAAAATAATTTCAATCAAATATTTGATTGATATAACCAAAAATAATTTTACTCTCCTAAATATTTAATATCAAACGAGTGATGGCGTTATGTTTGGTAACACCTATTAAATATTTAAAAAAGTAAAATTATTTTTGATTATATTAATCAAACATTTGGGCAGAATTATTTTATTCATTTCATAGCTAGCCAGATTCTTTTTTTCAGTGTACAGAAAGAAAATCGCAGCCAAACTCGACGCGGAGACATTAATAAACTGTACGGTTGCGTTGCACTAATCGCGAGTGGGATAAACATGTAATTACACGCGCGAGCGATAAAGTCGCGGAAAGCAAAAGTTAATCAACAGTCAGCTAATTTAACGGCAAACTAGCTGGAAAACCGGTCCGAATATGATTCCAAATGATTCTATCAAGAGGGAATTCTCTCGCGATTCTTTGTTAATCGAATAAAAAAATTACTCAAAAGTTTTCACATTTTTATCGTTTCTAGTTCAATAATTATCTTTGTTAAATTTTCAATTTAAACATACCGGGGAAGAAAGAATTGTGGAGATTTAACTTAACGCGTCTTTCTCAATGAACGCGAGAGAGAAGAGGTAGATGTAAAAGTTTGAGAAAAGTTTTAATTAATATCATCAGTATACAAATTGTCGATTACAAATATTAATAATTATCATCTTCCATTAATTATTCTCATTAGCGTATTTCTAATATTCACGTGCTGTTTATAATTATCGTTTTTAGATAAGAAGCGACACATAGTTTTGCCAGGTACGTAAGATAACAGGGATATCCGTTACACGATATATAACGTCACGTGAAGAAGCGCGTCGTTCCCGATAGATTATCGATTACTCATTTACTTCCCGTATTTCAGTAGCTAGCTTCATCGAGCAATGTAATGCATCGCACTCGTGGGACCAATAACCACCGCTTAAGGTTACAGTAACGCTATTCCACGTGCGGTTACCGCAATTCCGTGAACTGGATGTACCACGAAATAATTATTACGATGCCAGTATGACGATGAGTCATAACGGTGGACTCAATGCAGTTCGAGAGTAATGAAAATGTATAGCAACGCTGGATTAAGCTCTTCGACAGAGAATCGCCATCTTCATGGTAGAAGGAAAGATAATCTCGATACGACGGAATAAAACGTTATCCGGTTAACACGTTAATATTATCGAGAGCACCAACGATTTATGCGCGTGTATGGAAATTCAGGATTAAAACCAGTGCCAGGATTGAAAATCAGGTTCGTAGATTAACTCCTCGCGTTAATTTGAATATCTCTTTATGAATGTGAATAATGTATTTATTCTGGAAATATTCTGGGAATATTATTGCCGGATAATATAATGTTCATATAAACTCTTCATGCATTTCATTCTATTCGGAAATTTAAATTTGACATGAATTAAAAAGGAATGCGAATTTATAGAGAAGTTTTATTCATTTAAAAAAATTTAAAAGAAGACTGCAGATATTTCCTTTTACGTTTAACTTTATTTGCCGAATGTCGATTACAGTTAAATTCGAACATTTCTTCAACTGTACTGTGAAAAATTGTTTACATAATAAATGTTTTTCGAAACCTTATATAATTTTAAATTAAGTAATTTTATTCCTCGTATACTTTGACCTCCAAAATGAAAAAAAAAAAATCGTTCAATTATGTTAATTTTAAACAAACATACGTATATCAATTTAAAGTAAGTACAGAATAAATCAGTTAAAGGAATTTTGGAGCAAATACCATTAGATTAGGATTAGACGTATCTAATTTTAACAAACATATCGCGTATGAAAATGTAAGTACCACCAATCATGTTACATCAACGACACTATCATTATGGGAACGTTTCGCTGTACTTTCGGACAGTCCCATCGAATTTACTGAAAGCGGACGTTTGCATGACGGAAGTTGCCGACAGCTGCGCGACAATTAATTCGCTTCTTGAGCTGCGGCCCCGTAAATTTGCCCGCGCGATGTGTAACGGCATCGTCGTGACAATCGTCAATCACGTCCAAAAACGGACGCGCGACGTCGCGCGGCGGACACAACGGCGACGATGGTGATGGCGGCGCAATATTCGGACCGACACAAGCGACCTGGCTGAACAGCCAGGTCGCCCGAAATGCGGGGCATGTCCGATGCGTCTTCACGGTGCGCGGGCCACGTGACAAAAGACCCTGTTGTCTCGGATCCGCCCGGGACAATTAGAATAATCAGATGTCATGTGACGCCACAGCGTCGCGATGTCTACCCTCTCCTCATTTCTATCAAGTAATTTCAATAGAATACTTTAATCTTGAATTCTGAGTAGAGAAATGAGATATGAGCATTAATTACACGAGTGGCTGTTTTTTCGTATTTCCAAACATTTTTTAATATATGCAGTTCATACATACTTGTATTTTTAAATGCAGTTTTTTGTATGTCTATATACGTAAAGAACGGTTTTGCTAAAGTATCTGAAGATTTATGCCTAAATTCTAAGCAGAATCGTAAGGATTGTAACATATTCTTGTAAGAATTTTTATGTGGTTATACTTTTATACAATATTTTTATAGACAGTTTCTTACTAGCCAAAATTTACAAGAAATCGTAGATATTTATGAATAATTGTACGTCTTACGATGTATACGTATAAAATTATAATAGATCAGTCATAAGTTCTTATAACTTTTACGAGAACAGGTTACGGATCTTACGATCCTACTTAGAATTGACCCATTAATTATAGATACAGATTTGAAAATAATTTTGTTGAACTAAATAATTAGGTATGTAGGTTGTTCAAACTGATTAAAATGTCAAAACTTTACTGCTTTATTGCAGCATTGCTCATCATGCTTGAGTTTCTTTTATAATTATTTTAATTTATTTTAATTATTTCCCAACAAAAATTATTTTCACACAATTATTATTTTCAGATCTGTAACTGCGTATATTTTTTTAGATCAGCGAAATCATTCTTTCCGTGTAAATTTAACAATCTTGAAATACTTTTTTTACGTTCAAAAGTAGGAAAAACAGTAGAAAGAGATGATTCTTTATGCAAAATATTTAAATCTTATTTTAAATATTAACTATTAAATTGTAAATATTACATTTTAAATGAGCGCGAGCGTGGCAGACAGCGCAATGGTCTATCATGTCAGATAAGTTCCAGGTTCGATCCTGGTAGGAACCAAAATATTTACGCTCATGTCGTCTGAAAAGGTCGGCAACTTGCCGAGAGTATCCTTGCCCACAGAAACACCAGTCGAAAAATTCACCATTTGGAACCAGCATTAAAATTGTAGGTCCCACACGTTTGTGGCAATTGAATAATCAGCGCGCGCATCATAAGTATATATAAGAGAGATGTAACACAGATCAGAGGCTTAACATAAAAAGGAGGAAGAAAAAAGAAGAAGTTTTAAATATTAAATTTCGTCGCTAAATATTAAATATCTACAATACATTGCTATTTTATGCTAAATAATTATATGACATTAGTAATACCTATTAATGTTTTAAAAATTACAAGAAGATGGATTTACAGCAGTATTGAATTAACATTCATATTATATACAGCGCATAAACGAATTGTACATTTTAATGGATGGAATAAAGTTTCTGTCATCATTGTTACCAACGAATGCTTTGACGGTATACGTATCGCATATTTTTAAGGTAGTTACAGTCCCGTGAAGCCACGGGTATCTCGAAATAAATTAATTTGAGCGTGGGATCAGTTTTTCAAAGAGCCACGACGACGTGTAGGACCGGCGGGACAACCACCCCAGCCCGCCATTATTTCTCATTATTTCCCCTGGGCGCGGGAGGGGATAAGCGGAAGACCATTTATTTATTTCGCCGGCAGCTCGAAAAAGATATGGTTACAGCGGGTGCGATGAAATATTATACACGCGACGCTTCGATGAAAAGGATTGTCGAGAAAAAAAAACTGCTTTGACGAGGAACGACTGAAACCAATCGCGCTTGACGAATATTGACCGCGCCTGATGAAGGCGCAAGAAAAAAAGTAGCTGAATGCGATTGATATTACATTTTAATACTTCATGACGTTTTCCAACTGTTCGTCGGTCAAGCTTATTTTAACGCGAGCTTATTGTAAGCGTGTTATCGCGTTGCGAGTCCTTGGCTGAACAATTTTACAAAATTGCGAACGTGCATATCGTTCAGGGCGTAACACCCGCCTGGTCGCGTTGTAGAATCCAGCTTTTAAAACGCGCCAGTGGTGCTGTGACAAAAATTGAAATATTTAAACTGCGTTAAAATATGACGGCCGCAAATATATGGCGCGCGTGATCCTTATTTTTTATTTATTCGATGTATCCGCCTGACTGGAGCCGGTGTAAAAAATTAAATAGCACTCCGTATAACAATATCACACGGGTGCGCACGTTTATGAGAGTTTCCTCTGTGCGGAAGTGACGACACTGAAATGTGCGACAAGCATGACGAGCTTTTTTTTCTATTTTGTTCATAGCGTGCAAACAAGTTACGAGTTAACTAAGTTTTTGATATTTAAAATAGAAATAATTGTATACGCTGTCGCGAGAGAGATATACAATCGTATACGAGGTTTACTTATGAAACGATTAATCATATCGAACAAATTTTTGTCCGCTTTTTTTTCTGTAGTACAGCATAAATTTTATTGTATACACTCTAAATTTCTTGCAGTGAAATCTCACTCTTCAAGAGAGTGAAAATGCCTTGAAAGAAAGTGAGAATATTTTACTTCTTGAAAAAAAGATCTTCATTCTTTTTAGATTAAAATCTCACTTTTTTTGGAGTGAGATTTCACTCTTTTGAAGTGAAAATTCACTTTAAAAAGAGTAAAAACTGTCTCTTTTTCAAGAAGTGAAATATTTTCACTTTTTCTTTTAAGAATGGTTGCATTTTCACTCTCTTGGAGTAAGATTTTACTGTAAGAAATTTAGAGTGTAATTATTGTTAAAAATGACAGATTTCAAATCAAGTTAAGTATAATAATTCTTTAGAAAGTTAATCATTCATTCTTACTTCGACGTGAGGGCGTCACTCCATTCCGTCTCGACGGTTATACGAGGCTCCGTTTCGATGTCGTTTTCTGATGGCGATGATGTCACCACCGCCTGACTTCCTCGATACCAAGCTACCGTTCCCAGATCGTGGGGACCTTGCGACATGAGACACGTCAACGTCAAAAGACTTCCGGTCTTCACGTAGATGTCAGCCTGGCCGAGTATTCTGGCTCGCGCTTCTGCAACAGAAAGCAATTTTGAGTTCAACAATGACATCGTAGTTCTAAGAGTATCATGTAACTTAAAATATCGATTAAAGATTCGCTCAAGAAGACTCAAGGTAGTTTAAGGACATCTTTGCACGTATGTATCTGTGTATACGCGCTTGATAAAATATCGCCGCACCTGCTTCTCTTCAGGAAAAATACGCGATTGTCCATCACGAGAGATTTTGCGATCACGAAGTGCAAATGTAATTTTACAGGCTATGGCGAGACACAAACACATAAAACAGCAGCGTGCGGGGAAAAATAAATCGGCGAGAGACAGTTTTAATCATCGGACGTTCGTTTACGCGAGTTTACACGTGTTGCGTCGAACTGCTCGATAAAGCTATATCACGATGTAATAAAAGGTGCGTGATTAAGTTGAAAAAAATTGATGACGAACCACAGATATGGCGTTATTGCTGGTGCAACGGTGTCCGATTAAAAGCATCGATAATTGATAAAACACGACCAATTATTTACAAGCGGTTTTATAATAGTTGCATTAAAAGAATATTTATTACATATTAGAAATATTCATAAGAATACAATGTACATTCCGTATATTTATAACCGCAAAATAAATAGTAGTTATTTTTTTGTGAGCAAGCTTTAATAACTTGACAGTATCTTAGCAGTATCTTCCGTAATTTCCTGTGATATTTTAGCATCGTGAAATTGCATATTATTTAATTCTTTACGTAGTTGGCAAATTTGTGTTAAACTTAACACATTTTATGTGTCTCAAGCGGTCCATTCAAATTTTTGTGTTACTTTTTGATACAAAAACAAAATGAAAATGTCAGAAAATAATATAAATATCATGTAAACAAATTAATATAAAAATATGACACTGACACAATTTGTAGCAAACTATGGAAGCATATTTTTTCCAGTAAAATTAATATTTATAGTATGTTAAATTAATATGTGTATTTTATTCATTTATCTCAGAATTTATGTTTCAAAATATATTATTTTTATGTCATTCAATCACTTAGCTAAATTATATAATATTATATTGACGCTAAGAAATATTGAATACCAATTTAACACAAAATTTTAACAAGGACTTGATCGGTTTTGACACAAATATAAAATGTTTTTTTGCTATAAATTTTTATATTTATTATAAATTATACATTTTTTAATTTATAATAAATTACTTTTAATAGTAAATATCGATTTGCGATCGCATCGATGCATCATCTGCATAAAGAGACGCTCTAAAAAACGTCGACGGTGCACCCCGATGATGTTCGATCGATAAGTCACACAGCACACCTTTCATCCGGAGAATTCTCCTCGTCACGGTTAGCCGTTCGGATTTTATATCACATTGCGATGACCGGGCGCATTCTTGCGGAGCTGTCATTCCGAGTCATAGAACCATGTCTCGATTCTATCGCAAGAGGTAAAATGGATGTGTCGAATTTGAAAAAGATGCGTAGCTTGGCCTTGCAAAGCGATAAAAAGGACATTCGAAGGCAAACCATCATGACCAACTTTCGTACCAACGTCACAATACTATCTCTGAAACGCCGATATCAAGCAAGCGATCGACACATAATTTTGTACGGTTAATAAATTATAAATATAGTCAGTACGATACAATTAATCACGCAATATAATATTTAATCAAATATAATATTTATCGCAATATAATATTTACATAATCGGTTTATCATAATTCAATAAGCCTGGATTTGTGTCCGTAATATTTATATGGAAACGAATTTTTATTATAAGTGCTTTTTCATCAAATATTTTACTATAAAGTAAAAATTTTACTAAACTTTCATAAAAAATTTCGTTACTTAAAGAAATAATTATGTGATCGTCAATTTGATGTACGTGAGGAAAATTTGTCAACTATCAAAAATTTCTGCAAATGTTCATCAAGGAAGTTCTTGCAGTATTGCCCTATTCCTGTTGCTTTATTAGATATCATTGATGCCATATCACGCGAATTGACGTCGTTGATATTTCGAATATGCTGTCAAGATTAGAAAAGATAGATCTTCGCAACGTTTTTTTGATATTGACACTACTAAAAAAAGTGCTCCTTTTTTTCTCTTCTTAATTATAATCTAATTTTATATTTTCAAAATGGGACTGTGCAAATACAGATAAAGATAAATATTTTATCGTATTTAATTTAGGTTAATATATTAAGAATTCGCATTAGCATTTTTTAAAATTAAAAAATATTTATTTGAAGATCACGTTAAATAATGATTAAATAAATTGAAAAAACAGATCTTCTTCACGAATCAAGCTTATATCTTAATAAGAACCTACATTTCACATTCTATGGATCGTATGAGTCGTGCTTAAAGCGATAGCTTTTCCATGTCGTTCACGTCTTACCGAAAAGTCTTTTACGAGGTTTCGATGAGGTCCGACCAAGTTTTACTGAAAGATCGCCGTTTGTGATGCAAAAGATGCGCTGACCGTATTCTGATAGGTCGTTTTTTTTCCACCTCGAAAGGCCATTACCTTTACATTACGCTGTATTGGAGATTAGTTTCTTTGTGACCCGGCGGCGCATCTATCTCTCGTTTCCTACTGTCTCCTACATGGTGTTTACGCTGTTCTAGATCGATAGTCTACGATAGTATTTTGTAGCAAGGAGGAAACGATTGTGCTTCTTCGAAGTTTTTGTACGCAGCACGCAAGCTTAAACTTACCGTTAATTCATCGTCATATTTCACGAGTAATACAAGTCGGTTTTCAATTTTCTCTTCCCTATGAAAGAAATTTACGTACAATAGCAGAGAAAAACATTAAATTTCTAATTTAAAATTATTTTTATGTTATTTATTCATACATTTCATATATGAATTTCTTGCTAATTTAATTAATATAATTTTTATATTAAATTTTATATTAAGTTTTTTTCTTCGTCAAAATTTTCTAAAAATAATCCGGATACCCTGCTTTCAGAATTCTAATTGTTTAATTGGAACAAAAACGTTCCTTACGTTAGTTTGTTTTTTGACCGATTTTTCATCCACCGGATAATAAGATAATTTTAACGAAACAAAAACCTGAAAAGTTACTGTTGCTTCAATGTGTATCTAATTGCACCCGCGTTACAACTGTCAGATACATAAACACAGCTGGCTGGCGCTAATGGAAGTTCAACGTGGCAAATAATCGATTCCAGTTTGCGCAACATTACGATGATGTAGATTACGCGAATAATTCTCAGTTCAGTTACGTATCATCGTCGGCCGGCGTACTTGCTAGGATAATTACTTCGCGCAATTTGTGTTCACGTTTACGATACCAACGATACTTACGAATACCAACGATACGAAATTAATGCATTTGTATGGAAAAGAGGTAATAATTATGTGTGCGATCATTTCATTTGCATTGTATGTTAATTAATAAAAAAGCAGCACAAGGAAAAGTAAATATATATATTTCTTAATTTTTATATTTCTTAACTTTAATATTGTATTTTTTTATATAAATTAAAGATTTGTGAATATCTGATGCATTTGAATCTTTAGAATTTCTTTGAGTCTAATTGAATTCAACTTGATTATTCGATGATTTTAAAATTATAAATTATATCACACAAAATTTGGCTGTTTAAGTATAATATTATGTTATTGATATCTGTATTAAAAAAATTAATTATTCAATATATTATACATGTAATAAAATATTCTCAAAGTTATGAAGTAAAGTAACATAAGTTTCCACAACTGCTAAGAAAACTGATTACAAGAAAGCATCTCTATATTCCCAATTAAGAGCTAGTATCTAACGCATGTGATGCTACTTTTACGTAATTATTGTCAAACTTCATTAACAGCATTTTCGTTATAACTAATATTATTGCACAGAGATATGCAATATCGCGCCTGTCTCCATTCAAGATTACGCATTTCGCGATCATTTTGGCTTTGTCTCCAGGTTATTCATGCGCGTGCTTGCTATTCACCAGTATAAGGAGAAATTGTGTCGGGTCTGAGTGCTAGTATAGCAGTAGAGAACAGATTCCAATTTACAGCGCGTAGGAACAAGGAGCTCTTAGATGCAGCTAATCCGATGTACGGAACGGCGTACACGGATGTATCAGCCGTTTAAGCTGCTTAACGTCAAAATGACTTGAGATGCCTGCAAGTAGTAAGTTCAAGTGGGTGTAACTTGTTTTATTGTATGACACATGTTATTCAGACAGTTGCAAATGATACACTCGCGCTAGATGACGTTTGGCGTTATAGAAATACCGATGACATGTCGACGTAGCAATATTGCAGTAATAGTCAACAGTATTTTCTCGATGTTTCTAGTTCTTGTTTCAAGTTCGTCATAAGAAATTGTTACTTCAAATTTCTTTTTACAGAAAATTGATCCTAGAAAATTGACGCAATTTTTCTTAGAAATAACAATATTACATACTCGATTTTGATATCGATTTTTAAAATATATTAAAATAATATACAAACGCGACGGTCATTCTTCGTACTATCTAAGAGATATACGCGCTATAAGAGATTCACATATCGAAAGAGGTTGGCAAATGTTGATCTAGTCGGATACGCAATGCCGGAAGTATATCTGGTGAATCGACTTATCACTTCGCGACGGCAGGTTCTCGGTACATTTATTTTATTCTTCACGAAATCCTCGTACGGTGAACCAATAAACCGGTAAAGTTCCGTTCAGACGAGCCGAATCGCGCGAGGCACAGATTGAGTTCTCAGTATATCTGTCGCGCTGCAGCTCGAATTCGTCTTGAACTCGGTTAAAGTCGCGTGCAACCGATAGACAAGTTTTCTTGGACATTGTTAAAGTTAGAAACACAATAAATTCGGCCGATCTCTGATATAAAATGCTTTTTCAGTTGTCAGGAATACACAGTGGCCAAACTCAACGGTATTTTCTCACTGAATCGACGAAGGTAAGGTAAATAATAAAAATAATCCAATAATATAAATATTTTTGTTTGCATAATTGTGTAGATATTACTATTAATTATCATTATTCATTAATATCAATTATTATTCATTATCAAGTATTATTAATAAAAATCGTGTACTGAACATTGATGATTTCTAATAAAATTATTCATTTTATAAATAAATAATTTTACTGTAAATTACTAATATAAATTAATTTTCAATTATTTTAATCACTTCAGTAAGATTTTTAATGAATGTTAATAATAATAATTATTATTTCATGTATTTAACTTGTTGATTGACATTTATTTATGTGAAATAAATAAATAAATCAAATCTTATACCATATATACGCGATATATATACACAATTAACGGATAAATAAAAATAAAAACATCTTGAGGAAATTATATGCAAATAATTTTTACAAGTTCAAATTTTATTATATTTTTTATTACTTTTTTATTATAATTCATTAGAGATGCTGTTATTCTTACTTACGCGTTAATTTCTCATATCTATAAAATAATACAATTCCTTTCAAGTAGCAATGAGAGAAATTGATATAGGAAAAATAGTAGTCATACATATGTATATGTCAGATTTAATTTTTATTTTGTAATTATTGTTCTATTTTATATTAAGATCGTTGAAAATATTTTTTGAGAGTCAAAAATATTTGCTTTTTCGTTATGAAAAATAATGAAAAACGAAATTATTCACTTAAAATAATTTGCATATATGCGTATGCAAAAACTATAGGCATTCCATTTGCTTCAGTAGCTATCACCTGCACGTATTGCTTATGGAATACCAATACGAATCTATTATAGCTTTTACATACGGTTTTATTTAATTTTCGTATCGACAAATTCGAATTACGAGTCCGTTTGCCGTTCAGCATTTCATCGCGCAGTGCGGAGGTTATTGTTGATAAAAATACACAAACGTGATTTCGCCGAATATATTCTCGATGCGCTCAGTAAATATAATTTATTGTCGCAACTCGTGATCGCTTTACTTACCATTTATAAACGACATGTTTACGTCAGCGGAATTAGAAATTTCGCTGTTGAATTTTTGAAAGCGACGTTAATCTCATTTTTATTTTATTCGCGTTATTACTGATTTCGAGAGGTGCGCAGAATACTATTTCGGGAGACTTTATGCGATTGCGGGCGAAATCTTTTTATTTCTCCCGCGATGAAAGATGTAAGAGAATCACAGAAGTATTTTGACTTCGGTCAGCGGTTACGATTTATTGCCGTATCGGAGGCAATAAATATCTATCGATTCGCGCAGCGATTGCTCCGTTATGGCGATACGTCGAGGGTCACGGACCGGGAAGCTATCATGTATATATCCAACGTACATTTCCACGTCGTAAAATTTGGAATGCTGCCCGGATATCTGAGTTAAAGCTTAAGTCCACTTTCAGTGGACTTCGTGGCGGAAGCGAGTGAGAAAGATACGTGGCATCATTTACTCGGCGACAAGATCGCATTCCGGGTCTGACACGAGACTGCTGCGCTTTAATCGATTTCGTTCCTTTTCGCCGAAGCGTGTCGCATACCTTCGGACAATAGAATGTACACACTCTTGACACAAGCGAGAGAGGTATGACCCCTGTGTCAGGATGATCGAAGAAGAGATGAAACTTTACTCGATGCACTATCGATAATCTTTTTTCTTCGAAGATTTTTTTTTATTCTACTGTTAAATTCGAAATGTCAAATTATACCCAATTTAAGTTATTTTTAGTTATTCCTATGAGTCTCCATTATTTAATATGCCATTAATTTAATTACAATAATGAAAAATAATTTAACTCAAGAAAATGTATTAAATTTGATTCAAATTTAGTTTATTATTTATTAAATGCATATATTAATATAGACATTGTTTGCTTTAAAAAAATAACTACAGAAATGGATTAATTTACATTTTTACATGGAAGTTAAAAATACTATATCTTACACACAGTAAAATAAATCATATTATTCTCACGATTGTACAAACAATTCTCAAGACTTTATACATTTGTATTTTTTACCGCGTAGTAAAATAAATTTGTTTTTTTTTTATCAATGTTAAGGCTAAAAGATATTCGTCGATATAATAAATTCTATTGAAATGTACAGTAATTTATACATTAATTTTACAAAATGTAAAAAATACCTCATTGTATGGCTGTATGATAGTTCATTTACTAGAAAAGCAACACTTTAAATTTCTTGCAGTGAAATCTCACTCCAAAAAAGTGAAAATACAATCACTCTTTACTTCTTGGAAAAAAGTGAAAATTATCACTTTTTTCAAGAAGTAAAATATTTTCAAGGGTGGTTGTATTTTCACTCTCTTGGCGTAAGATTTTACTGTAAGAAATTTAGAGTAAAAGTAAATTTTATATAAATAAGTTGTCCTTATATAGACCTGGCAACTCTATAAAAACTAGAATTATAGCAGATATTTATATTTTTCTCCCTGTGGAGGACCTTCATGACTTTGTAGGTCTTCAGAGTTCGACCGAAACTTCTGCCGAAATTGAAAACGAATGCTCACTACGTGTCAGTTACAATTGAAACCGTAGCTCTTCTTTATAAATATTTATTGTAATATGTGTAATTATTATTTTTATAATTAAATTATATTATTTATGAAGAAGAGGTACTTATATTCTTTGGCTAAAATTAATACACAACCGAAATTTCGATTTTGGCCGAAATTCAATTATTGTTTCAATAAATTACAATATTTATGAAAACAATATATATTATAATATATAGGCATGTCTATACATATGCCTTTTATAGGATTCCTATTTTTTAATTTTGATTTCGGTTTTTCGGTTAAAATTTACAGGTAGTCGAGTATTTCGGTCCAGTATTTCGGCAAAACTTACGGTCGGACTCTGATCTTTAGTCATATAGATAAATCGACATTTCTAATCGTTCTTCTAGAAGAACTTAATAAAAAGTCATTTAGCGAGGTAATTTCGTTCTTAGAATTTATATCTTTGACATTCGTGAAGTCTCTTTTTAGTCTTGGCAGGTCCTCGTTTCACAGAACGATGCGGCACGGGAGCCTGCGATCTCGCCACGTCGATTTATTGGCCGCGCGTTTGTCTTCTCGAGATAATAAGCCGCGTTGGCCGTGTTTCTAAGTTCGCGCGGCCACGATTTAGCGGCACGGGGGGGGTGAATTTATGCGGAAGTCCGGGGTGGGCGCAGTGCCGGCATCGCGGGAAGTGAATTATTCGACTTCGGGGAAAGCGAGCGAGCGGGCGGCCGGCAACTTCCCGACGATGGAATACGAACAATTGTCGTTGATGAAAATCACCCCGGGTCGATTCGGTTTTCCGTCCGATTCGGACAATGACACGAGGGAATCACCTATAGTGAGAAAATCTCGTAGGAAAAAGACGAGGGAAAAAAACTCGCGACTGACGTTTCTCGTATAGTTAAAGCTAACGCCTTGAAGCAGTTTGCTAACCAGGACGCAAAACGTCATGAGTGCGAGTGGGAAAAACTTTAGGGAATTTCCGACGATGATGACGCGACTGGGACGCGCCAAGCAAAAACGGCCCCAAGTGCGCTTTTAATGCTTTCGACACCCAAAAGCTTACTTGCCACCCGAAGTTAGCTAGCTCATCGCCGTTCCGCTTTCAGGATGAGGGATTATTACGTTGAAAACGGAAGATCCTTCAAACGGTCTATATTGGTACGAGTACTTTGTGGGAGATTCATAGCTTCGTAGATTCACAGATTTCCCCAGATCCGTAGATACGTAGATTTACAGTGTCAGAAGTTACCAAGTTATAAATGCATGAATTCATACAGACTATATTGACATTTCAGAGCCGTGGTTTTACCGTCCGTTAGATTTGTAGATACCCGTACGTACCCACATACACCATCCGCTTTTTCTATCTCTCTTTTATACATCAACTTATAAGAAATGTACATTCTTGCCGCGCGATAAAAATTTATCCACCGATTCTCCTTCCAGCGTCAGAAAAACTTTACGTAATTTTAGCGAGTAAGCCAAGACTTTAGGGCTACGAGTTATCTTTTATGGATTAATCGATATTACTGGCACAAACTGAAGATTGAGAGAGAGAGAGAGAGAGAGAGAGAGAGAGAGAGAGAGAGAGAAACTTTTACTTCCTCTTAGAAGACACATACATATAGAGAAAGTGAGATAGAGTTCCGATCTTTTATTTACACGGATAACGGATAATAATTCTTCTTGAACTTCACTTCTCAGCGATTCTTCTTCCTCAGCGTTAATTTATCCATGTTCACGAACTCACGAACTGTGGTGTCGCGCGATCGAACGTGTCCGGACGATCGGGAATCGTTCCTCATCCGGCATGTAACGGGAGCGTGAAACAAAAGGGATGTCGACCGACCCTCACGGACAATATACGGGGTGGCGAATAGCGGCCATTAGAAGCAACGAAACAGTAGGTAAATGCATTCTGGCGCGGATACGCGTTGTCCAGTACAGAAAGGGTGATGACATATACACTCATACATGCACGTATCATTGCTCACTTCCTCTTTCTCTCTCCCTCCCTCTCTCTCTCTCTCTCTCTCTCTCTCTCTCTCTCTCTCTCTCTCTGTCTGCCCCTTTCCCCTCATCAACGTTTCATCCCACTCTCCACCTCTCTCGCCTGAACAGTCGTCCGTGTATTAATTATCTCGTTATGTCGCGCGTTCCACGGCTGGCCCGTAATTTATGCGATCTATTCCGGCCGCGTTCACACTCTCCGCGTTGCCCACATAGCCATAATCTACCCCCTGCCGTACGCATCATCGCGTATTTCTTTCGGACCTTTTTCGAAATTTCCTCTCAACGATCGTATTAAATCATCGCTTATCGCTAATTACAACGAAACTAATTATCTCTATCAACCAGAATAAAAAAAAGTATCAAAAATGAAAAAAAAGTATTGAACGTATCATGAGATCTTGTATTCGCTTTCGAATTTAATAGGGAATAGTCACCTGGGTTGTTTTTATAGCCTCGCGGCGAAAAAATTTGAATTGTTTGTTGAAGGAAAATATTGTTTTTTCTGTTGTTGTGTAATGTGGATATTGTTTGATATATTTTCAATTTTTTTAAAAACTACTTTTTACAAATTTTTTATACAATTCCGTTGAAAATCTGAAAATGTTAATCTCTTAAAATGTTAATTTCTTTTAGAAATACTGTCATAATAAGCTACTTTATATGCTCGTCCGTTTAATATTTATTCGGCTTCTACTTAGTTTATTCAAAAAATTGTAATTAAATTTATACCATAATGTTCTCGAAATAATGGAAAATCAATAATGTACAATATATTATTAATTAGGAATAAACCGGAAATTCGGGAAGGATTGCCGCATATCTGATTTCTGCTGGTAATATATCCGGCTGAAACTTTATACTGAAATGGCGTGTATAATGGTACGAATACTTGTTGAAAACTTTTACTATATATTTTTTAGAAATATATCAGTGATAATATAAAAGTTTTCAGGTATTCGTACCCATTATACACGCCATTTCAATATAAAGTTTCGGCCGGATATATTGCCAGAAATCAGATATCCAGCAATTCTTCCTAGATATCCGGTGCATTCATAATCAATAATATCTAATAATAATAATTATTGGAGTAAAAGTATCCTAAGTAATCATTTATGTAAAAAAATTAGGTTACTATTCCCGGGTCAATCTTAGTGTTACAAAACAAATTAAAATAATGATTATTTATATTATGCATCACTTATTGTCATTATATTGCTTTTATGCATTCATTATTTTTTCTTTTTCGACTGTCAAAAGGTTATATTTAAATGCCTGATGAATGTATCTTCAAAAATTTTTATTTCAAGTTTAATAAAAAATTAACTAAAAAAATTAAGTTATTTATTATGTCAATTTATTATTCAGTTTATTAAAGATAACTATGTTAAAAAATATTATCGACTTATTGCTTTTTCATTCAATAATATGGTAAAAAGTTAATTTTATTTCCTCCATAAAATCTGGTTTTGTGTCCCTTTTTTCAAAATAAGGATCGTGAATCGTCAAATTAGTTTAACATGATTATTTTAATTTATAATCCTCGAGATATCGTTTTTACCATTAAAACCTTCATACATCCTGTTCAAATTAATTAGCAAAGCATCCTCGTCGTCGCTGTAAATGCTTAAAAAGCGATGCTAAATATTCTTTTCGTGCGCACTTAAATCGGCAATTAAACTCGACGTTAAGCACGCACTCCTCGCTCGTTTCCAACTTTCCGCAGGACGGTGTCTCACTTTTTTTCCGTTCGCTACCAACTTCCGACTTTCAACTCCGTAAAAGTGTCGAGACGTGGATTCGTTTCTCGCGCAATCAAGGAGAGACGAGAGTGATTCGTCGGATCGCGGCCGTTCTCGCTGGCAGTGATACGCCATTTAACATCGCAATTAGGTGAGTTTACATTTTTAATTGATCGCTTAAGTTCACTCTCGTTATACTCCTGTCCTCGCTGCTACTGAGGCAATCAGCTGCGCAAACAAACTCCGCTGAATAAAACTGCACGATAGCGCATGGATGAAATTCATCGTTTAGACTTCTTTCCTCTTGTCACGTCTACTTTCATCGTCGTTTCCACGATCCTCCTCGTGGCTATCCTTCGTAAAAAGCTTCTTTTAAAGACGCTTTACCTTTTCACGTGGATTTACTTTTTCCGTGCTGCGACGTCTTTCAATTGCACGTTATATTTATCGACGGAAACGTACCGATTACAGTCGATTGAAAAAAATACTTTCTGACTAAAGAATACAAATTACAACGTACTTTAATTGAGAAGATAGGCGGAATAAAGGTTAATTACAAAATCTTGATTTTAAGTATAAAATAAGAATTAAAATGAACTTGTTAAAATTTTGTTTAAATTCTTATTTTTTAATTAATACAAACAAAAATGGGTACAGTAATCAAATGGATTTGTGTGTAATGTCTTTAATAAATTACATGTTGTAATACTTTTCTAATGTATAAAATAGTTAATCTTTGGAAAAAGGGCCCAAGTAGAAAATTGTGCCTCTATTCCGCCCACTCCCTCAATTACATATTAAGAGATTTAACCTAAGAAGTTTAAAAAGTAGTTGATGTGTGAATTTAATAAAGTTAGAGATATTTCAACTATTATTATTAACTTTCATAATCGTATAATCTTTTCTTTTGTTAAGTATTCTCTTGGTAGCAAGCTATGCGCTAGTAAAAGGAATGCCTTTTAAGAGGCATTTGTCTTTCCCTTTGGACAGATCTGTCGTCAAAGTACCACTGCACGTTCCTGCCATTAGCGGCGATTATACAATAGCTAAACTTATTACGTTGTCCATTAGTTCTAAGCTTTCGACTTTATATCCCGCGGAAAATCGTGTAGTAAAGAGGAAAATAGAAGATGGCGGTAGAGAGTAGAAGAATGAGAAGCTCGATGAAATTACGCTTGGTCACGTTGCCCTACGGAATTACGTGCCGTTCATCGACAAGAATGATGAAAAATTGAATAAGGCGATTGTTCGATACGCCTGGCAGTCAAAATTTCACTTCGATTTTTAACCCTACCGCTTGTCAGATAGACCCTTCAAGCAAGATTAAGGTCGAGAAGTTGCCACGTACGCAGAAAATGTTTTCAGATATTTGTTCTCGTCCTTTTGCTTTAAAATTTAAAATATATCCATACTGTCTTCTGACAAATCGCGATGCTTCGTTAACACAGAATATTACTTTTTAAACGAGCTGTGTTGTCGTAAATGTCAGGACAAGAGGATAAATTCTGCAGCAGCAGTCGTTATGGCACGACGCGACGTCATACGGCTATTTTATATGAAAAACGATTTTAACGATAACGAAATAGAATATTTAGCATCCGTCGCCGGCGAGAGCATCGTTATACCAACGCCAAATGACTTTGCAGCAGTCGATTTACGATTATTTGTCTCTCGCTTAAATTGACAGTCCTTCGTCATCACGGAGTTATTTACTTACGTACTAGGCAATATATTTCTCCTATATTTGGTCCACGGAAGATATCGGCGTTGAACAAATCGGTCTCGCACGTGTGCCAAGTTAAATAAAAAATAGAAAAGAGAAAAATGAGAGAGAGAGAGAGAGAGAGAGAGAGAGAGAGAGAAAATATGAAAGAGTAGACTGCATTCACATCGGATTCTTTTATTTGAAAAGTATTTATTTACATATAGTGTAATATTTCTCGACCGCTTCCGTATTGATCGCAACGTTAAACATGTGTATACCAATCGCGACATTTTCATTTAACAATGAAAAAGATTTCTATGTAACAACAAAGATTCGATATAACTTCAGAGGTAAGGTAATAAGGATTTTTATTAATAAAGAAACAAGAGAAGGGGGATACAAAGCGCAATATTTGAATGAGGAAGGGACACAAAGAGGAGACACAAAGGAATGGGAAAACACAAAGAGAAACAAGAAGTAAATGTATTTTTGAAGACTAAAATTCACACATAGAGCACATATCGTAATTACTATAATTTTATTTCTTCTAAAATAATTTAATACATTTTAATATTTAATATTAAAAATGTATATGTAAAAACCATCACTCAACGTCATTAACAATTCGTCCGCAATCTGAATTTCTTTTGCCAGAAGCAAAATTTCACTCGGAAATTTCTCCGAAATAAAAGAGGGCGGAGATTGGTTAAACTTCCTAAAATATCTTGTTAAAAAATTTTTAGTAATATAATAGGGATGTTGAAGAGTAACTTTTTCACGTTTTTTAAAAGCCTAAAATAGTAAAAAAAGCTTGGAGTGGATGGAGGGAGTAAAAATATGATTGCAGACGGAGAGTTAAATTTTTCGCTAAGAGAGAGAGAGAGACAGAGAGGGAGAGCAATATTCGACCACAATTAATAAAAACTATAAAAAACTAAAATATAAAAAGTTGGATGCATGCTATGTCGAGATGACAGAGTGAGGTAACGCTACAAAGAACAAAAGAAGTCAAGTGTGCAGTTTCGAGGAAAATTCAAGCAATGCAAACGCTGGTTATATGCTGGGTACGAGGAGAAGAGAAAAGAGGGACAGGGAAAGCGAAAGGAGAGCGGAAGCGAGAGCTTTTATGATTCGTCAGCTGCAGTCTCCGAAGTTGCGCGACGAAACAAGACTGACTTTCATGACAGCATTATGCCGGGGCGCAATATGTGCATCGGTAGTTTACGGGTGCGGTAACGCCGGCATATCTTAATGCGCGCTGTAAAATGAACTTTCAAACAATTTCCGGCGGATGTATCTAAGTTGCGCCCGTTGCGCTTTTATTCGAACACTCGAGATATTGCATTTTGGTGTTTATGGAGAAAACGCGCGTGCGGGTAATAAAAGTCTTATGTCGTGTAGTAGACTCGAACGTATCGAGGCAGATTGAAACGTATGTCTTGGCTAACATGCTTTATCTTTTAATGCTTTATCTTTTCTCGCTCTATAGTATCAAGAAAGGATGCATAAAATGGTGTAAATCGCATAAAAGAAACAACACTTGTTTCCTATCACGTTGCAAGATACTGCATACGTTGTACATAAATGAAAATAGGGTGGATATTAATTACTCTAATAGATTCTAAGGTGCAATATATTCTCTACAAAATTCAAGACGAAAACTTTATATAACAATATGTTGCCAAAATGGCTTAGTTTTAAAAAACTAGTAGAGTGTCAAAGGAAAAATTTCATTTTTTCCAGAAATTTTTTTTGGAAACCACAAGTTATTTTGGCAAAATTTTAAACATAATCCGAGTGATTCCTAAAACTTTTGGAAAAAAAAACAAAATTTTTTCTTTAACTTCGGCACCCTATATCTTTGAAACTGAAGCCGTTTCAGACACATTTTATCGTCATCTAAAGTTTTTCATCTTGAATTTATATGTATCATTTAAAAAAATTTTTTAAAGTATTTAATATTCATTCTGTAATGTCTATAATAATAGATATTAGATATGGAGATCATATGAAGGCTTGCATTTCATAATGAAAACATTACGTGATATTTCATTAAAAGAGAATAGGATTACTATTTGTGTGAGAAATACAACTTTATATGTGCGTTCATCTTTGATGGTTCGTTTCTCGCGTGACATGATATTGGTTTTATGATTTCATTAATATTTATAACATGCAGCGTTGATTTGAAAAGTTGTATTTGTCGACCTGTTGCGTACGCATTGACAGGCGGACGATGGAACGTAGTAATGCAAGAATGGATGACGTGCGGATACTGTGCAATATTTTTCTTGACGCAATTGCATAATCTGTTTTACGATGAATGTAAAGCAAAAATCGGGAAATATGAAATAGGGCAAATGAATTCGATTTTCTACGCGAGCTGGCAACTTCGAGTTACATCCCATCTATTATTATTTATTATCGTTACCTCAGTAAATGTAACTATTCAATTTATCGTAATATTATATGTATATTAAATATGAATAAAATTATTATATTTAATTTCACATAAATATTTCAAAAATCAATTTACGCTCAGAACAAAATAAGATGTATGAAAGGCAATAAGTAATTTTAACCTTAATCAATTAAAGTGCTTAAAATTAAAATTATTTATTGATTTATCCACGCATATCTATCTAATTAAGATCATGATTATACTCGAGAATCTTCTGGAAAATGGTATGTGTGTGTATGTCCTATGTGTAAAATATTGTACATACAAGCTTTAAGAAGGTTGTAAGGCAAACACAATATGTTATGAATTACTTGAAAAAATTACAGATTATTCTAAATTGCATTTAAAAGTAATACAAAAAAATTGGAGACAATTGATTATCTGGATCAAAAATTATTTCAATAAAAAGTAATATTTTTTAAATTTGTACTTTAATAGAAATATATGAAAATGTATTATAAAATAATGATAAAAAAATCTCAATTTTTTTATATATGTATTTTATGAATTCAAAAATATTTATGTAAAGTTACATTGAGATGCAGACATTAATTGTTCAGTAAATAAACAATTTCATTATTTATAACAATATTTATTTGTTATAAACTAATTAGTGAATCTCAATGAAACTTTGCATAAGTTATTTTTAGTACTTAAAATATTTATATAAAAAAATTTATTTTTAAAATGTTTGTTTATAACAATAAAATTAATATCAAATAAAATAAATAATCTATAAAAATGTGTTGCTCAATAAAAACAGAATGTTATGAACATAACTTTCACATGTAGTTTGTTTAAAGATTTTAAAGTGTAAGAATTAATATATGTGTTTTGTGCTTTTACAGCCTCCTTAAAAGGTAAATGCCGAGCCCTCCACAAAGAGTGACAGATGGTTTAGTTTACATCGTGCACTTGATACGGGTACTAACTAGTAATTTTCTATTGCATTATCTTAATGTCGGCGATACGTGTAAATATATGTATACTTAATATGTATATTTAATTAGTCATTTTGATGTATATTGTATCAATTTAGTACATCATTCTTTGAATATATCGCTGAAATTAAAATAATTTAATAGAAAGTTACTAATTAATACGTGTATCAAGTGCACGATGTAAACTAGGCCAGAGCCACTAATAATGAGTCTGTTTTCTGTGGCTATACACTTTTGTAACTTAAAGTGAGATATGTAAGATATGTTTGATATTTGATAAAAGCGAGAAAGGGAGAGTTCTAGTACAATCTACTGCAGGAATAAAAAGCAGACCTTATACTTTTTACTTTGTTAAATGTATTATAAGTTGTAAGATGAAATACATCTACAAATATTTATAAATAGCAAGTTATTGATTTTATCCCGAGTATTTTTGTTATATCTTTAAATCCCATAAAAATTAAATGTGATCATACATATTAACGTGCAGAAACGTTCTTGCACATGAAAGTGCGCAATAACAATATGCAATAGAATTCCATAAATAATTGATTTAGACAAATTTCAGCTTTCTTATCTCTAAGATTTAATGCCTACCATAATTCTCAGAAAATGTAATATGTTGCTACGATAAATATGAGAAGTGACAACAAAATGTGACCGTGGGAAATCTCAATGGCTCGGGGCTTGCGACGCGGCAAGTAGTTATGGTCGACGGCTCGATCTTACGTAACGGCGGACCAAGAACGGCCGTACTCACTGTCGACCGTATCTACTTTCTTGTGCGACCTCACGAACTGATGGTCGATTCAGATCGTCCTCACCTACCGGTGCGTTTTTGTAACTCAACCTGGATATATGTACGCATTCAATGACTTTCAGATTCGAACGTTTTTGTCCGCATTTGCACTCGCAATAGAGAGCATTATATGGGAGGAACGCCTGGGAGAATCTTCACGTTGTTCGCTTATCTCTTTACATTTATCAGCCAAGAAACTTCTTGTTACGAGCTTGTTCCTAAGGGGATTTGGAAAGAAAAATTCTTATATGTTACTCATATCTATGTTACTCATTTGTTACAAATTAATTCTCTCAAATAAGATGTTTCTATCAATTAATTTTTCACATTTTTGACTTGGACTATTTTAAGAAAACAATAATTTATTTTTTACACCCT
>NW_017305767.1:347346-377379 GCF_001594115.1 Trachymyrmex septentrionalis | reverse complement strand
TTTTTGACTTGGACTATTTTAAGAAAACAATAATTTATTTTTTACACCTTTCTCTCTATTGATAATTTACATATCTCAACTTTAAATGTTTGTATATCACATCATTTTATATTTCTTTCTCTACTGTATTAACGTTCGCATATACTCGTATACGTACTTGTTGTCTAAATGCAAATATATTCCATACAAATCGACTGTTAGTCGGCTGTCCGTCGGACAGAGAAGAAGTGGACTTGAGTTAAATGAATATCAACTTTTAGTCAACTAAAAGACGACAAATGCCTCAACATAGTCAGCTGTCAGTCAGCCAATGTAGTCGATCTTATATGACTCTAAAGGCCGGTTGTTCTTTTGATAAATTTTACCTGTTGGGTAAGCAAGATTATCCAATCACATGCGCGGATTACTAGATTTATCTCACAGGTAAAATTTATCAAAAGATGGAACAACCGGCCCTAAGTCGACCTTATCTTAATAAAATCTAAATGTCAATTTGAAAATCGTCTTAAAGTCAATGAAGAAATATCGACTATCAATCGACGAATAGCTAGGCGTGTAGGATGCAATATAATATGTTTTTATTATCATAAAAACATGATAATAGTACGATAAAGGTACAATAATCACAAATAAGTTAAATGGAAAAAATGACGTATTCGATAATTCCAGCATTCCATTTCGCTGTCGTTGCATAAATTTTGCAAGGTGTTCAAAACATCCTGTTGAAAGAACACCGTCGGATTTGCGCGTTGCAAGATAAAGAATGGCCCATCCCCCATCTCCAAGTACTATTGACGAATGAATTTTCAAAGTGAGAAGTGCAAAAGTTCGTTTTATGTTTTACCACGGTGCTGTTAGAGCGACGCTGGCTCGAGTAAGAAAGATCGAATGTTCTACTGATACGAAAATAGATGAGATGGCCGAGCGTCTCGTTAAAAACGGGATTTGAAAAGTTTTTTCGTCGCGACTTGCGAGTTGAAAGATCAATGAAACTTAATTAACACAGTTGCGGCCTATCAGTAACGTAAAGCAATTATTGGAAATGTCGGAAACGTAATGAAAATAAGATGATATATGCGTGAAAAGCTATCGCGCATTGATAATTTATATTTGTATTGGACAATTCATTAATGCCTTAAATTATTATAATTTATGTTATTACATGCGTCGATGCGTCAATAAAGCAATGCGAGGAATTACTATCAAATTTTTAAATAACGATGCTTATTTTTATAACAATACGATTCATCGAATTAGCGTTGCGAGAAAGATTGGATTGCATTTTAATTGGTTTTATGTCGAATAGGATTTTGGATTTTGAATAGTTTGATTGAAACTAAAATATCTGTTTATAGTTTAAAAAAAACTGACCTATTATTGCAAAAAAAATATGTAAAATTACAATTGTAGTGGATAATTTTGACCAATTATAGTGGGCAATTTTGGTAACCCATTTTTTTCTTTCTTATCTTTCAGTTTTAAACGTCAAGTAACCTGCTATTAAATTTAGTATATATTTACACACACGTAAGTAAAAATTACAACTCACAAATAAAATTATTCTTCTTTATAGTAATTATACAATTTGCAAAAGTAATTTTATAATTACGGTTATAATAAGTTAATGAATTTACCAACAAATAAAATACAAATATTTTTTTTAAATCTATGTCGATCTGTACAAACATATGCAAATTTAGTGATATTACCATGTTGTATATTTATATATGAAATACATTAAATAATGAAATTGTTTTAACTTAAAACACTTAAGTTTATTTATACCAATTATATTTTGACTTCTTCCTTCTTTAATGTACAATATAACCCTTCTGCATTTATCTATCGTTGACTTCTTATTTTCCACTGGTCAAAGGCGTACACTCCACACAACATACTTTATACAAGAGACGTCAACATCTGTATGATGTAGAGTCATCTTCTGAACGTCTTTAGGACATCCCTTGGAGATCTGTGTACTACTTGTATATAGGATAGGTCATCATCCGTCAGCTGTCTCAAGATCTCTGTCGTTTTCTTCTTTACCTTAGTAACAAAACGTAAAACGGGTTCCCTTGAACATAGATTTGACTTTAGAGAAAAAAAAAAATCACATGATGTTAAATCTAAGTATGGAAGGTGTTTTAGAAGTGTAATCTGTTTCTCGGTCAAAAACTGCCTCATAGAGAGTGCTGAGTGGACTGGAACATTGCCCTGATGTAGGATGAAAAACCTATTTTTCTACAATTCTGAGCTCTCTCTCTCTCTCTCTCTCTCTCTCTCTCTGAGTTACTACAAACAAGTTTTAGTAATTCTGAGAGAGTCACAGAAGAGGCAAGAATTGTAAAAAAATTGTTTCATCCTACTATTAGGACAACTTTCCAGCCAGCACTCTCTGTGAGGTTTTGGTTCGAGAAACAGATTACACTGCTATAACATCTTCATATTCGCCAGATGTAACACTGAGTGTGATTTCTTTTTTTTTCTCTAGATTCAAATCTCAAGGGAACCGTAAGGATTACATAAGGAAGAAAATGACGGTGTTGAGACAGCTGAATAATGAACTACATCATATCTTTGACTCACGATAAATAAGAATGTAACAATGTATACAATGTGTCTCAAAATAATCGTCAAATATTTTATGGCAGAGCGGAGGTAGAGCGGACTAAACTAAGTCGAAAAGTTCTTTACTCAAATATCTACCTGCTCATGAAATATTTGGCGATTATTTTGGGATATCCTGTAGATGCAGAAGGATTGTATATTAAAGAAGAAAGAGGTAATCATCGATACAAATAAACTGTCATAGCATCGGTCTCGTTATTTAGTAGATAGATTTTGTATTACAAAACTTTGTACTTTACATAAAAAATATAAAATATACTATTGTTATTGTTATTTTTCATGGAATATAAAATATTTACACAATTAGAGATAAAAGTATTAATTTTTATAAAAAAATGCACGTTTAGATATTGTATTTCTATAAATTACATAATTGTGCATATATTCATGTAATTTTAAATGCATTTCTTAAAGTGTACATAATATACATTCTGGATAATTTATGCAGGACGATCAAATGAAGACTGCGTGTAATTGCTTTAACATATCCATCCGTGAAGGCTACGGCATATAAGTTTACGCTATTCTTCCGCGATTATCTCGTTCAACCGATATCTTAAAGAACATATTCTTTCCGCGTCGTTACGCGATACGATCAGTCAATGCAAGTCGTGTCCGGAACGTCTTTGCGGCTCGTTAATCTCTCTTCAGCGACGAACTAAGAAGCGCCCATGGAAGAGAGTTGTAAGATTTCTTCCTCAAACACATTTTCCAGTTAGCCTCTTTCTTCGCTTTCGCTCGGAAGAAAATTTCCTCACGCAATATCCACAACAAGTTTGCACGGGGATGCGATATAATTTTCATCGCGCCATAATGCACAATAAAATATTCCTTATGTGGGGTTTCTTATCTAGAAAAGATACTCATAGCGTCGAATTTAATAACGACTCGCCGTCTCGTCCGTGAAGTCTTGCAGAGACGTCGTATTTATGTGCTTGGTCTCACAAAGGAGACTCTAAAACGAGATTTGATAGCAAAGACAGGATATATCGAAAAGAAAAAGTTTAGACCTTATAGTGTAGAGTCCGCAATGATATAAATGCACAAATAAGCGCGTTTTAATAACGATAAAATTATAGTGGTGAGCGATTTGCATTAACAAATAAGTTTGGATCAAGCTTCGATTCAGATTTCACATTTGTAGTTAATAATTAAATTTGGATCTCAAAAAATTTTTTAGAAAGATGTTTATGCAATATTTCTCTATTCAAATTGTGTTTATCTTAATTTTTTAGTTCCATAACGCGACCCATTCTATTATGTTTTCTAAAAAAGGTCTGTGGCTACACAAGAAGAATATTTTCTACCGAATCGAATTATAAATCTTGCGTCACAATAATAGAAGAAAAAAGAAAGCAAGATAACGGTAGATATCGAGAAACGCTTTGCTTCGTAATATTTTCTACGAGATAGAAGTGGGTTAATGGCTAGCTTTTGTGAAAATTATCATGGCGTTTCTAATTGCGGTCATATTGGCGCAAGTCCAGCACCGAGAGTGTCTGCGATCCTGCCAAAATGTTGATTATGCATCCTGACCAGTCATATGTTGAACAAACATGTGTAAAAGTGTAAAGATACATGTTACAAAGATTGTTCAGTCTAGTATCTTTCAGTCTAAAATTCTCTTTGTAAGAATCTTGACAAAAATCACGATTAAACGTTCACCAATTTATCTTTATCATCAAATTAAAATCATAAAATTAGCAATTACAAGCAAGTAGTATATATAGGCTTTCATTCTTATGTTATTAATATAATTTTTGTAATATAATTATGTAATTTTAATTATTATCAACAGAATTATATTAAGTTTTATTCTTATATTATTCTTATATTATTTTTATTCTTATTTTATATTTATAGTGTTTAAAATTTAATTATATGTATCTGCAACGAACCGATGTGCTCTGTTAATAATTGTTCCCTTTCAAATAATACTTCTCGATGTTTCGTTCGTGGATACATTCTAGTGCTTGCACTCACAATCCTGCATCGCAGGTCCTGATCCCTTTTTAATCAATCTCATATTCTTGTTAGCTCGGCCACGTACAGGATCTGCACCGCGTAATTTAGTTGGACGCGCACGGGCTTTAAAAACTAACCAGGTCAGCACGTGCAAACAACGCTGATTTAGAGGAAAAAAATATTAGAGGATGAAGTGAACTATTGTGAATTTTTATATGTAAACAATAAATAATAAACAATAAATGCGGAGTAATACAAAAAACATAAATTTATATTTCAGCGTCGGATTTTAAGGTCTCGTCCAGTTTCATACATTTTTGATAAAAAAAACTTAAACATGGGGGATATTTTTAATGCGACAAAATTAAACTTTTAAAATTAGTTTAAAAGATTATGATGTAAAGTGTGAAATGAATTTAGGAAATTTTTCGATAATTCTTGTAATGTTAATTATATTAATTATATTATTCGCTTACATTTACGATAATTACTTGTTACTCAATAATCACAGCTGATGGAGACACTGTGTGTGTTGAAACGTACTATATTTTTTGAGATAAACATCCTTTATGTTATCTCTGACTATCATATTAAATTAAATTTATATCTAATTAAAAAAATTTGTTTACTCGTTTCTTAGTTTCTGTAATATTTTTTTTGCACGCTTATGAGCTTATTTATTAACTCCTCATATTTCATTTTTCTGCAAAATACTGGAAATTTTTTCGTGGCTTATAATGTTTATTAAATTACGATATGAGCAGAGAGATTCTACCGTGCTAAACCGGCGTTTGAATACGTTTGCCTGTGGCAACTTTCAGGCGCATAGGTGAACTCTGTGCAGATTAAGAAGGAAGCTAAATATGTATGCGCACGGCGTGGGAGTGCTCTTTAGCAAGACGAGAAGACGTCAAAGAAAACGCGTAAGAGAGATTCGCAATTCACCGATGGGCCTTCACACGTCTTCGACATTACGCTTTGTGAGTCGCTCTAATTCTAATTGATACCATCCCTGCCTTCGCCAAAAAGCATTTCGCGCGCATCTTATTCGGAGAATTCGAGTAAATTGCGATTTGAACGATATTATTTTTCTCTCTTATATGCGACGTGGCTACATCTGAATTATAATAAGCACACAAACATTTAATTAATAATATTAATATAATTATTACCCATCAAGGATGGCTGACATGATAGAATTAAAATACTTTGTTAAATAGAAAATATTTCTCTGATTTGCCCGTATTATTAGTTTAATTTGGTAGTTTTTAAATATTTTTTACGTACATATAAATTATAAGAAGATTGTTCTGAAAGATAACAGAATCCGTCGCAACTGCACGGACAGTTTTATTGAAAAATCTAAAATTTTGATGGATACAGAAGATATTGGAAACTCAAACTGGTTGTCAGAATATTAAAATTGTTTGCAGCATATTGCTCTTTTGATTTTTGAGTTTCCAACAAAATTATTTTGATAGTCCAACAGAATTATTTTCAGATTTATATACAGTTAAATTTTAGATCTTTCAATAAAATTGTTTTTTTTTTATGCGTAAAACGAGTTTCTCTCAACATATACTAAAAAAAAGAATTTAGTGTTTTCGTTTAGTTAAGGCATATTTAATAGTAACCAAATATTTTGTTTATAACAAAAAGAAATTTGAATATACCCGACTAGAAATTGGCCCGACATATCATAAGAACGTGATTAAGAAAAAATATATTTTTAGAGACATGTGATCAGGAAATATATTTTTTCTGCTTTGTAAATAACATAAATATTTATAAATAATATAAATAGCTTAGTTTGCATAAAAATACAGCTCTGTGCAGTACGTTTTAACCAAAAATTTTCGTCTATACGTTTCAACTAAATTTTTTGTTGTTACAGTAAAATTGTCATAGAACAAAATATTCTTCCTAATGTACATATATTCTGCACTTTTTATGCTCATATTTTATTACTTTTAAAACATTAATACTATATACGTATAATTACGTAATCTAAATCTCAATTAAGCATTAGATACGGTTGACAAAGTTTATTTTACGATTCGTCTCCTTTGCGAATTTCTTTGCTTCTAATGTTCTAGACTGTAACGAGAGTACTGAGTTCATCTGCCGATCTCTCACGGGACGCATTCTGCAGGGAGAGGGTTGGCTTTTGATAAAAAGTATCATTTAGCGGACCGTAGTGGCACTCATAAACTCACTCCCACGTCTTGCCAAGATTCGTTGGCTGCACAATGACGCGCTCACGAACGCATTCACCACATTCTCTCCCCGGAAGTTTCACCCCGCCGGAAACTGTTACGTCGTGCAAAATGCTATGTCGCAGCCCCTGCGACCACTTCGTGGCAATCATTCGCAATATCATCGTGTTGTCACGTGGAAACAAATTACCGAGGTATAATTTATCGTCGCGTAAAATGTTGCAATAATTATCGTGCGAATCTTGTGGCTTGTAGTAATTAATTGCAACAATTATTGCACGCGAGCTGACCAGTAAATAAGAAAGACGCTGACTATTTCTTCCTATACAAGCGTTTTGGTGTTCAAACAAATATTGCAATGTGCTTTTTTCAGTATTTAGATTAAAATTGCAGCATTTGCTCGATATATTATGGAAACGAAGCATACGATACGCGTACGTTTAAACAGATTTGAATGCTAAATCGTAATGTAATAATCACAATGCTGGTGGAAAACTAATACTGACATAATTGCGTCTAATTAATTTCGCATACAAATGAATCTCACTGGCGTGTGCTGCATTGACTATTAGTAAAGTAAATAAACCTGAATACGGAAGTTCCGCGCGCATAATGATAAACGGCAACGGCTTATTACTAATCCTATGCGTGCACGCGGTTGAACTAATTACGTAATCGTATTTATCTTTTCACGATTCTATTAAATGATGTAACAGAGAGAAATCGCCTTATCCAAATTCTCAGTTATTTATCGGAATACCTATAATGAATATGCTGACATCATATAGGCATTTAATTTTAAACTAAGAAATTTTTATTTTAACAATTATAATTTCTACAATTAATCAATGCTGCGAACTAAAAAATTTTAATTTTTTCTGGCGTAGAAAATGTATAAACATTGCATTTCACTAAATACTTTGTAGATAAATAAAAACAGTTTATAACAATTATGCGTAAAACTTTGAATATATAATAATGTATAGAATTTTCTGTGGAGCAACTTGTTAAACAAATGTATGTTAATTAACAATCAAAATAGATTTACTAATTAAAGTACTACATGTTTATAATGAAAATTGTTTTCAATTTGAATATAATATTGATATAAAGTAACAGTGATGCGCTTAACGGGATATATATAACGAGAAGGTAAACGTTCATCATTGCCATTTTACGGGTTTCGCAATTTAGGATCACGACGCGATACATTCGCAAATAACAGCCTATTATATCCGAGTGTAAAACTACGCGTACATTAATAATTACTCACATCATTTCGGCAGCGTTTTGCGAGGCTCCAGCCGATTTAATCGTCGCTTATATTATTTATAGCGTGCCATTATATAGTTTCTGCGGTGAATTGCGTCGCTGCGTGATTGCGTGCGACAAATCTCGCAACACATTGACTCGAACATGAGTGATTTGGAGTGAGGATTTCGCCTCGCATTCGCGGTTTCAGCCGCGCGTTTTCCGCGTAAATCTCCGTATAACGCGAATGCTTAAATCACGCTTGGTAATCATCGCTGCGATGGCCATTACGAGCACGACATTCGTATACAGTGGTTAAAGCTTGATATCTGAAAAATAGCTCGCGTGACCACTTCAATTTTTCGTCGGCACATAATAATTGACTAGCTTCCAGAGTGAATAGAGAATATAGAAACAAAGCTCGTATTCCTTTTCGTATTTTACCGATATTAAATTTAGAATACAGCTTTATTCTCATATATACATTCGTAATATTTCTGATAAATAAAAATGTCTAGCGAATAACAAGTAATTACTTTTCATTCAATTTTAAAATGGAAAATATAAATATTTTATATTGAAAATTTTTCTTTTTATATAAGAATTGATTGAAAGTCCAATTTATTTATATAAATCATAAATAAAATAAAGAGAATTTAAATGTGTTTTTACGTGTATTTTGCACTTTTGTACATTTAATTTATAAAAATGATTTTGAACTAACCATTTGAAAATAAATTGTAGCAGGAGCCTTTATTGTAAGCGTTCTCGGGTTTTTTTTAGTAATGACTTACTTGTAGAGTGCCTGGTAAATCGTTGTAAATGAAAGTAATTAAACTTTTTACGAGGAGTAGAAATTTAACTTAAAATCCAACTGCGCTCTCGCCGGTGCTGCGAGAATGTCGACACCGTGAACAATTAAGAATAACACTGATTTTCGAGAAAAAGTATCGTTTTTCAATTTAAGCATCCTTTTTATCGTTTGACAAGTTGTTTAATGCTTTCTTTTAATCACCATTACTTTTGAATCCTTCTAAATTGCTTTAGAAAAAGAAATATTTAGTATAGTATTATATTATTGACATAAGAATCAATTTTTACTGAAGTAATTAACTTTTTCAATTATTTTTTCACTTCTTAATAGTTAAAGAATTAAAATGATGAATAGTATAAATTCTTCGAACACACATCATTGTCTACAATATATTTTCTTTTGAATTCTTCCTTTTGCCGCTTCGAACATTTTTGTTCATGACAGCTTCGTTCGCGTGTTATAGAACGTCAATTCTAGTCGGAGTTACCGCAGGTTGATTAACACTCGAAACGAGATCCTATGCAATTTTTTTGGGGAAAGCCGGAAAGGCACTCGATTTTGGGAGACATGACGCGGGGGCGCGAGCAAAACGAGAATGGCGAACTTATACGAGGAAATTGCTGTGGGCACGTAACGAAATTTGTCAGGAGATGAGATTTTCAGCGAGGGCAGTTATGTACGCCACGAGAATAAATGGCGGCTCGGTGGAAAACGAGTTCTCTGTGGCCGCTAACAATAAAGACGGAAAGAGAGAAAAATAAAAGAAAAAAACGACAGAGCGTGTCCGTTCCGCGATGATGGCGAAGATTTTTGAATAAGTTCTTAAATTTCCGTCGATAGAGGACAAGCCGTTCGTGCAGAGCACAGAATACGGGAGAAGGGATCTTTCTCTTCATTTCTTTATCACGGTTTTAGCTTCCATTCAAGTTCCAATCGGATTTGTAGAATGGCCGGATGTGGCAATTGCTGCCGATTCGTAATAATTAGTGATGAAACGATATTACGTATACTTATGAACGTTAATGCGAACGAAGGAGAAAGAATCGCCGTGTCGTGTATACGGCTTTGAAAAGAATTCTCCTTTAGATGGGAAGATATAAGCCCGTATTCAGAACGCGCTAATAACGAGGCTAGCGTGCATTTAGCGTATAGTTCACGTTACATATATAGAATTTCAGAAATAAAAACGTGTATTTATCGATAAAAACGTGTTCTAAATACAGGCCATAGAAGCTAGACTTAAGTAGATAGACGTTCAATATACTATATATATATATAAAAAAGTACTATAATAAGTAATAATAAAATTAATGAATCTTTTTTATGTGCATTTTTTATTACTATCTATTATACAATGCTTTTTTTTTAAATGAGGGCTTTTATTATATATAATAGAGCGTAAAGTATACCTAAGTATCTTAAGAACTATTTTTATTTTTAGCAAATGTCGAGCAAAATGTCGAAGAAAGTAAAAAAAGTTAATACCACATATGATATTTTATCTTTTAAAATGTAATAAAAAAAGTGTATAAAATATTAAATTTGTTTAATTTACCGTTATTAGATTTCTCTGTCTTGTCACAAACACTTCTTTTTGAGTGGAAATTAACGCAGAAATTTTTTTGTTGGGATAATAAAGAAGTTGCATAAGAATTAGAAATGCAACTTTCAGTTGCCTTTTCGTGAAACTTTGATACAAACTTTGAGTCATTAATCTGTCAATCGAGCGGATCTTAATCGCATACCGGAATTGCCGCTTGATAATTACCGTTACTTCGTTAAAATTTTATTAAAAGACTACTTTGTTACACTGATTAGAGAAGAGAGCCAACAAAGAAATTAAGGTGCTCCGCTTTACGTTTATTTCATTTCTTAACGGGAAATTTGATACCTCGTCCGCGTTAATCTTTTATTACAACATCTTTAATAAGTTTCTAAGAATTAACGGTAAGATGAACGGATCGTGTAAGCAGAGAGCATAATACGCTATGCAAGAACGTTACACGTTATAAGAAACGACAGCGAAGTTTTTACGGTATAATGCAGCCATTAATAATGTTCTTAAAGATTATACCGCTATTATTAAATGTCAACGTTATTTCAATAAAGTAAGATATAAATGTATCCACTGTCTTTTCAGAAAAAATTTTGCATGTTAGCTGTTTCTGAAAATATAATAATTTCAAGAAAAGTAATTAATTGAAAAGCAATATATACAGATTTTCTGTTAATATATCCGTATTCCTGTAAATATAAATAATAAATAATAAATTTTATAAATTCATTTTTTTCTTGATATTATTATTAATTATGCGAATATCTTCTACCAAATTCGGCTGTAATATCAGCATAATCGCGCGATATATTTCAAATTATATATTATATATATATATATATACATATAATTAAAAAAGAATTTATCTTTTTTATGCAAGAGGATCCCATCTCCGCATTTTATAATGGAGGTATCTCGGAAGAAGTAAAATTTACTTCATATTTTTACATCAAGCGGACTTTATTCTTTGTTTAAGAACTCTCGCAGTGAAGTGCCGCTATCGTCAACAAAGACGTTGTATTGTTATGCAAAAGATAGATACCATGTATACTTGAAAAAGGATCGCGCGTTTTAACGTCGGCGTAGCTCCCGTTGGATTATTAATTGAAGAGCTTCTTTCGAGGTCATTGCATAGATGATCAAGAAAGAACGGGCGCGATGATAATTATTACATCACCTTCAACCGGTAACCCGGATTTTATTGCACGAGCGCTTTATTAAATTGATTGGAGGAGGATTGGAGGAGAAGAAAAAAAATGCGGAAATTCTTGCGCGAGCATATCGCGCCATTCAGAGACTCCATTCGCTTAAAACTGCTCTGTCTCGCGCAATTTGCTTCATAAATGTGCGAGCGGCGAAGTGTCTGACCTGCTTAAAACGGGAACTCGAATTTTTTTCCTTGCAAAAGCGGTGGCTCCAAGTATTCCGCTGAAAGATGACAGAATGTCGATAATGAAAAATCGAAGACAGAGAAGACCTTATAAATTTATCGATATCTTACTAAATCGATACTTGCACAATAACGATATTCGTGTAAAAATATCGTTGTCAATTCTCTACAGTAACAATGATAATAATAAATATTAAAGAGACATATTATACTATAATATATATTTCAAATAATTCAAAACTTTCAGTTAAAGATTTCGTATTATTTTGTCTGTCCCTTTAATCTAATCCTTTTAATATATTCTTTAATTTGAATAATTAAGTATTAAATTAACTACTCAAAGTTTTCATGATGTATCTTGCCACGCTATTTTTTTACAAGAAATGCAACTGTCATAAAATACATTGCTAAACTTACAAATGAATTTTTACTAGAAATTTAATATGCAGCTGCCAAGACCGAAGTCAACATCTTATGAAATTTTGTATGTATTTCCAATACATAAAAAAAAGTACCTTATCTCCGCTATTACAATAGAAGGATAACTTTACTGTTATCGCGATATCTAGACGATATATTCTTTATTTTGGAAAGCGCAAATATTTGGTAATTACAATAGATTTAGAATCTGTCAAAGATGAATTTACCAAAGTAAAATTCCTCTTATTAACAAAAAATTGCGTCTGTGTGCAAATTTTATATTAATACTATTTTATTAAAAGTATATTTGCAATTTGTATTCCCTCTCTCTCTCTCTCTCTCTCTCTCTCTCTCTCTCTCTCTCTCTCTCTCTCTCTATCGGGAAACAGGATACTGCAGTGCTGAAATAATATTGCACTCGATTCGTTTGAGTTTTACTTATTGCTTTATTTATTTGCTTTACTTAGCTTCATTTATTTCATAGTATATCTCTCTTTCAATCGTGACAGAAAATTCCCAGCTGAAATCTCACGACAAATTTTTTGATTAAGAGAAAGAATGAGGTTGGCGATACGCTGTCTGATATGATATTTTATTTCGACACCTTTTTTCAAACATCGATTTCAGATAGAAAGAACAGAGTATCTTTTTTTTCGTATGCAACGAAATGCTTTTAGCTCGAAAGACGCGTTTAGTGATGTGCTGATAGAAGACGATGGTCTCAATTTTTCTGAAAATTAAAGATTGCGAGAGCTGATATTCTTACAAGAAAGAGGCGCAATTATTATGAAGACGAAAGAAAGACCTTCCTTTCCGCAGTACTTTGCAAGACTTCTTTATATTACTGCGTCGATTTCAACTTTATGTTGCATTCTGCGTAGAAAGTCGAAGGAACCAATGCAAAAAACGAAAATGCTTTGAATATCTCGCGACCTATTTTCTATTAACTCTCTAAATGGAAATTTTCTTCAAAATAAAATTTTTCTTCAAACTTTCTATTAAAGAGATAAAATAAAAAGATAGATAATGTCGAAAATTTCCGTTGAAAAACATTTCAGATACGTACTTGTACATATCTGAAATGTTTATCTCCATTTGTTTCTGAAGTAAAAGAAAAACTCTTAAATGCATTCAGTTAAATGCATAGGAAGTTCTTTCAACTGCCATGCGAATGTATTACATTTAGTATTGATGCTATCGATCAGTAAACGATAAATATGTTAATACATAGATTCAAAACATATTTAATATTTCAATGTTCTGTTCCAAAATCGTTCGAAGAAAATAAGTAAAATAATAAAAATTAATGTATTAATCCTTTATGGATGAGCGAAGGAATTGATATAAAAATAAATATCCCTATTTGAGATTTTTATTTTTCCCTTTTTATTTTTATATCATTCGATATGTTTTACTAAAATCTGAGATAAAAAATAAAAATTCGAAATAGTAAATTCAATATTGCGAACAGAGTTTTAAAAAAATAATCTGATAAAACTCAGAGTATTTTTAATTGGGAAGTCAACATCAAGTTCCTAGTTTCGATTATTTAAAGCTCATTAGTGCTACGCAAACAGAACTGATTTTCAAATTAACTTCTAAATTCTAATTATGAACTTTGTAACACTATTTCCTCTTTTGACGTTTTCAGACTACATTTAAATATAGTAATCAAGAACCTTTTAAACCGAGTTTCATGATAATCAGATTATTTTCTTAAAACATGAATTTTCCTAAATCCTTAAAAGATTTTCTTAAGTTTCTTTGTTAGCTCCCGTCCTCAAAGAGTTAATAAGTACAGAGTGAAGAGAATCTGACCTCCTAGCACAAATATTGCATTGATACATCTCTGATAAAGATCTTTACATTGACGTATATTTTGTGATGATATTTCTCGTCTTCTTCCGAGTCTTTCGTTGTCAGGACAATTTCCGCCGACTGAGATATTTATCTCTCTTCTATCACCTCGCACGACGCAGCCCGTCGATCACTGATTACTCTTTGTACCATTTCCGACATCTGGCTGAATGACGGTCGATCGACAACGCAAACGCGCGAGCATCCTATAGGCCCTGCGGAATTTGCGCTTCTTTGTTGCAATTTTTATGCTGATCCGCCGATGGATGAGGCTCGTCGGCCGCTTTGCATGTTACGCGGAATCTCTTCTTGTCATCCTTCTCGCCCTTCCGCTCCCTTCCGCAGCACTTCCGAACTGCGGGTGAGGTGCACTTGACTATGATGAGGCCGGCTTTATGTTACAGCCTCGGCATAAAGGCATCTGGGGAAGCGTGACTCGATTCTACGATGTCTTCAACGACTCGGTTGTTCCCGCGTGCAATGAACCCAACGGAGATTTAAACTTTTGCAGATGCTACCACGTTGCATCGCGCAACACACTAAATTATCGCCGTCGTAATTCGAGCTGCGGTTCGATTGGTACCCGATCTTTCTTTACTGAAAGTTCGAAGAAACGTGATCGGTTGTAAACCGAAAAGAATCGCACGGGGCAAAAGCGGTAAATGTAAATAAATATATTTTTGTTACTCGCTAACATTTCGAAAAAGCACATTTATGACGAAGAAACCAACTTTACGTCGCGTTTATATCCCAAAGCCGCCTTCAGAGCGTGACTGGATTTTATGATGTCGAACGATTCGGGTCAACTTACACCAGGCAATTTAAACTTCCGTGCTATGCAGCACGTTGTACCGCAAAATAATATCGTGTTTCATAACAAATAAGCGGATACCTGTTAACTGAACTTTGTACTGTTTCAATTTCATATAGATAAATTCGCGTTAAATTTCAAATACTTACAATTTTGATATAGTTCAAAATCTTGCCGAGCTGGAATAAAATATCGAAAAATATTACTACAGCGAATATAGAATTATATCAAGATAAAGAAGAATTATAATCATATTTATATGCGCCGCATTTATTATATCGTTGTATTACTGTGGTGTTCAATGCGATGTCAATTAACAAGACAGTTCTGTAAAAGCCAAAGACTTAGACATTGACTAGATCGTCGATGTATCACAGTTAATCAGATTTGACAACAGTACGATTGTACGTATTTGTTCTCGTTATGGGAACAATGGAGAGTTAAATAAATTAAATAAGAAAAGTAATTGCATTTCTTTTGCTGGAAAACATTTTTGGCAGACGTATCGTTAACATTTTTGAAAAGTTATTAATCAATAAATTATTCTTACTACATTTATAGAGATGTATAAATAGTATATACATACATTCTTAATATACATGCAGTGAGAGGAAAAAAAAATAGTTTTGGCAACTATAAATTAACAACTCTAAAATTTAAGTACCTTGCAACTAGTTTTACAAAGTAATGAAAACTAAAGTAGTGCTGAATATTATAAAAGTACAGTATTCAGTAATTAAATTTTATTGTTAAAAGTACTTTTTTTTTTCTCTCAGTGCGTACATACGTTGATATATCTATATGTTTATATATCTGCATGTATTTGTATGATACATGCATCTAGCAGTTTGAGGAGCTAGATAGCTGGTTGAGAGAATATACGTCTATCTGGAATCAATTGAGCGAGAATCGGAACGGACTATTTCGTAAAACGCGAGCAAGTACGTACTTATATTTTCCAAAGATCCGTTACCACTTGCAATGCCGAAAACGACGAGTTTACAGCCCGAAGATGAACTTTATGCGATATACTTATATCATAAAGGCGCCTTCGGGGCGTGACTGGATTTTACGACGGCAAACGACGCGGGTTAAGTTACAACTCCGATGAAGTACGGAAATACGTTGCATGCTACGATCGAGTTACACTGTATAATAAATAAGTCCGCAACATATATACTTCTTAAAAAGGCTAGCTGCCTGGCATCAACATGTTTTTCTTGTCGCGGACCTAATCTAATTATTGCTTTCGCGTGCAATCTTGCGTTTTAATGATGTGCCGCAATTATTGTGTGCATGTGCGTGTGTGTGGGTGTATGTGTGGCAAAAGGATTTTTTCTTCTAAGCAAAATATCGGTTAGCTGCTTTGTTAACTTGTTGACAACTAACGTCCCACACACACACACACACACACACACACACACACACACGCGCGCGCGCGCACATGCACACATACAACAAAATAATTCTCCTTTTATATTATAATTGTGCTGTGTAAATTACTATTATTATAGAAAATATAGAGCATATTTCCATTCTATTTTGTTCCTTCCCATTTTCTCACAAATCCGTTGAATGATTTATCCCTTAATATCTCGATGTCATGGAGTCTTCGGTTTCAATAAATCCTTGTATACGCGAACGACTTCTAGTGCGATATCAAATTTTCGGGCTACTCGCGAAAATAAACGGGAATCGTCGGCGTGAGTAAACGTAATTTGACGATTCAATGCACCTTGAGCACTCGCATATAAAGTATATGCGCACGTAGTATACTCTGCGCAGCCGAGTGTACGGAATGCAAGTCACCTGCTATTGACGTACGGAATGCAGTCGGTTAGCGGAACCATCGCGAGCCTTTCCTCTCCGTTCTTCTTGCGATTTCGGAACGAAAGCGTTCTAGAATCTAGAATATCAAAGTTTCAACCAGTCGCGTTCGGAACGTCGTTCATTTCGCGCCATGAAGAAGAGATCGATTTAGTAGAGTGCCTGACGACCCCAGAGTTTTTGTTTGCGATGACGATCGATCTACCTTTCGATCTCACGTGTGATACTCACCGGCTAATTAAGGAATTGAGACATTCGGAAGCGTTCATTGATTTTACGCTCCGCTAATTTACGGTATTATTATAAATCAAGATAATTCTAATGAAAAGAGAGACAGTTAATTTAATATTCTAATATCTTTAATTTTCAATAAAATCTTCTTTTAAAAAGACAGTTTTTTTTGTGTTCATTTTGCAAAAAGAGATCTGAGATGAATGCTTAATAACAACTATGCAATAATTTAGACTTTTTAATTTTTAAACAGTTTCTATGATCATTATGGATGATATTAGGAATACGTATCAGAAAACATAATCTGTCTATAAAAATATGTAAAACTCGTTATTAATTAGCAATTCTCTTATGACCAAACGGACGTGTTGACACATAAATTTAAAAAATACAAATGCTTTTAAACTGTAATAGAATTATCAGTTAATTAGATATAACTATAAGTCATAAAGAAAATTAGAAAACAAATAAATAAGAAAAGATACTTTTTTTATTAAATTAAATTATTAATGTGTACGATACCAAAGATTATATTCCATTTTTTAACTATTAAAGTATAGTTTTTCGAAAAATATCACAAACGTGAGTCCAGTAATATCGCAAGATTTTAAACTTATTTCTATTAGTATGCGCTGTATTGGCTGAGAGCGTTATATTGTGAGTGTACATTGAAATTGTATAATTAAAATAATAATTTATGCAATATTAACTTAAACAATTAGTTTACTAAAATTTTATACGTTTTAGTAACTATATATATATTAAAATGAGTTAAATGCGAATAGAAGCACGAATTGAGGATACATTAATAAGGCTATCGCCTCTCGGAAGGATATACTAAAGGAATATTTTTTTACTTTTATTAAAAGCATTATACAATATTAATATCTTTTAAATTAGAAGAATACACAGTAAAAAAAATTGTGTATTTGTCTTAAAAACGGTCTATTCACGTAATGTTTGTATTTAATTTTTTAACATATTTAAGTGTTAATTTAACAAAATGTGATAACATTATTTAAAGGCTTTGTGTAAAATTAAATTTGTGATATTCAGCATTTCTTAGTGTCAAAACGACGCAATATATGAGTAAATGAACAAGTAACATAAAGATAATGTATTTTAAAACGTAAATTCTAAGACAAATGAATGAAATATGTGCTAATTTAACATAAATGTTAATTTTCTGAAAAAAAAAAATGTTCCCACGGTTTCTTTACAAACTGTGTGGATATTATCTTTCTTTGTATTTATTCTTTTACATAATATATTAGTGTTATCTTCTAACATATTCATCTTGCATAAAATTAATTCAAAATTTAAGTGGACTGTTTGCGGTTTATGTTAAATTCGACACATTTTATCCAACTGTGTAATATAAGAAAGAGAAATAGTTGAAAAACTAATATTGATTTCAAACAGAAAAAATTAAAGCCACAAAATTTAATAATTAACTCAGTAACGTGAGCAAGTTGGCTTAGAATACGGACAGTTACTTTATATGTATAATGTATATCATAGTACCAGAAACTCGCGCATCTATTCAGATCAAAATCCTTGAGCGACGATTCAGGAAATTTTCCGGTTGCCTTATAAATACTAATCTCAGAAGAGAATACATCGTGTACACACGTACTACATGCAGGTCGCGCACAACTGGCGTACCTGCTTCGACACTATGCGGTGATGAGAGTCAGCCGGTCACGAAACTGCCACGAGAAGCTGCGCTAATCTCTTCCACGTTGTTCCTCGAGACCGGTATGTCACTCGCCTCGACATTTCTCCTCTTGTACACGGAGACCGAGTTTCGGCAACTCAGTTTGCGACACTACCTTTGTATGTTATGGGAGGAACGGCACGAATCTCTCACCTCGCGTTGTCGCCTCGTCCCTTCATGCCCTTTCACGTCCACCGCTACGAAACTGGATTTTAACGAAGCTAGGTCTCCCAATATGATCTCTGACCTACATACAATTCCTGTCAATATATGCAGTACCAGAAGAGAGACTTATTTGTAGTACCACATGCTAATTGAAATTATTAAACTGAAAAAAAAAGTTCAATATTAACTATTAATATTTAGTGAAATAATACTAATTAAATGTTTGTGATTAATATAAAAATTATTTTATTTTCCTAAATACTTAATAAGTATTATCAAACGTTATCATACTTACTAAGTATTTACAAAAGTAAAATAATGTTTGACTGTATTAATTAAACATTTAATTAGCATTATTCCATTAAATATTTGGTAACAGTGTTGCATTTTTGAAGTTAAGAATTGAACGACAATAACTTCATTAGAGCTTTTAATAAAAAGCTCTAATGAAAATTATATTTAATTATAGTCTTCCTTTCTTACAACTTTAATGCGAAATTTGGTCTATATATTATTTTATCGATCAGTGCATATATTCTATGATTTTATTCACGACAAGCGTGGCATTTAATAAGAAGAATTATTATATATTTCATACACACTGGAAAAAGAGTTTGATAAGTTAACCAGATGGAAGAATGTTAATTAAATGTTTAATTGATAATGGAATAATGCTAATTAAAGGTTTAATTAATACAATCAAACATTATTTTACTTTTGTAAATACTTAGTAAGTATGATAACGTTTGATAATACTTATTAAATATATTTAGGAAAATAAAATAATTTTTATATTAATCAAACATTTAATTAGCATTATTTCATTAAACATTAGTAGTTAATATTGAACTCTTTTTTTCAGTCTAGACTGCAAACACTGAATTCTTTATGTACTTATAATAATGTTCTTTAAATGGTCATTATTGCTGGCAAAATGGTCTAATGCTAATAATTATGTACCGCATGACAATAGTTCAATCAACTCTCTGTGCTTTCAGAATGATCCAAAAATTTTTCAATAAATGTCTGTACAATCAGTTGATGGCCGCAGCCTTGTCAACAAACGTTTGACCGACGAGATCCATTGTGTGGTATGTTTTCAAGCTGATCAAATAAATTTGCACTCGGTCCGCGTGGATGTCCGATTTCTCTTATACTCTATTCCCTTTCCCTCCCCCCTATCACTCTTTTTTTTTAATTCACACACAATACCACAGAGGTCCGTCGAACGTTCGCGTCACAACGCACTGTTGACAATTGCACAGGCGTGTACGAAACAGCTCGGCCGCATTTAGCACTGCCGGACCGCACTCGACGGAAACGATTGCGGAGGTTCGCGATTGCTGTTTGGCGAATTATACGAGAACCGCTAAACACAATCTACCACCGTTTCGGCACGGGGTGTAGCGCGAGCGGTGCGAATAAAAGCGCAAACAAAACCGTTCCCGGCCGCGAGCCGCAGCGGGGATTCATCGCGGTAATCCCAATTTCTGCGCTCGAGAGCAAATATTGGAGCCCGACGCCCTGGCACGTGCCGTGTGTGTTAAAACACGCGTGCGCATTCAATTAAAATCCATCATCGCGAGCAGAAGCGAGCGCGCCGGTTTTTTTTTTGTACGCGACCGCAATTTGAGCTCATCTGCTACTTATCAGGTGCACATCGGTGAAGGCAAGTGATACAAGGCAAGTAGTAATGTCAAAATGTTAGTAGATTTAGTGCATACCTCCTGCACTCGTGCAACGTGTTCGGGTAAGAAGAACAAACCTTTTAAGTATTTTGAAACAAGGAAGTCTCGATAAATTTCTCCAATAATAATTCCTCCCTTACACCTTGAGATAAATATCATCTATATATATATATATATAGATTCATTTATATACATATAATTTTCCAACACTCATTTACACGAATTCTATCAGTTCAGTAGGATTTCTACTAAACTGATAGATAAGGAAGCTAGATTCCTACTAAATAGACTGAAAGCAAGTGATATAGGGAACACTGAGCTTGTTGACAGTTTTTATATATTCGGCATTAGACCTTGTAAATAATTAATTGTTATAATTAAAATAACAATATACTTTCTTTACATTTTTATGCCAATATGTGATTGGTTAATATCGTACGGCTTTATGGCCTCTTAAAATAAAGTTGCAGACTTAGACAAAAGTTAACTCTTAAAAAAAGTTTTTATTTCTACACGTTTTCATTAATTTAATATGTGTGTCGCATAGACAACGTGATATGTATCAATTTACTCTTCTATCGAAATAAATTTTACCGAGAAAAATGTCTGGTTGGATTAATTGGAATTCTGATTAAAAATGGATAAATCAGAATTTTCTGGTTAAACATAGAATTCTAGTTATGATAACCAAAATTCTAATTGATATACCTACTTAGAATCTTCTAGTTCGTTCATTTTCAACCAGATATTTGTTTCAATATGACTACAATGCAATATATTCATATTTATTACAAAGAAACTGTACAGTATACAGAATACTTACTCGATTTTTTAACTCTTAACTCTTAATAGTGTCAATATCGTTATTGTTGTACATTTTTGTTACATGTACTCGTATAATATCTGCGCAATGATAAAATAATGGATAACATTGAGTACTACAATCGTTCACTGAGCGTTCACTGAGTTCTAAGTATATCTCTTTGATTTACATTTCTAGATCTAACGGAATATGTCAATCAAAATGCAAGAGCTCAATGAGCCACTTTTGATGAGTGGTTGTAGTACTAAATGCATCCATTATATTTGACTTAAACACATAAATTCTCCAACAAAAGAAATAATAAAGAAGAAATAGTAAATAATAATAATAAAGATAATTAAATTAATTTGATCAAATGAACGATTTTTTTCCCAGTGAGCTTACTTGTAGAATAAAATGTTCACAATAAGTTTACTCTTCTGGCAATAAGCGGTAATCAATGGCCGTGTTCAAGTTGGCATTGACAGAGTAGCTAACTTCCCTGCCGAGCGATTGAACATGATCGGTTCTTACTTATAGATCTAATCAATCACATTCAATCGCTCGGCAAGCAGGCTAGAACTCCGTTTGGCTTGAACACACGGTCAATGTGGTTTCTTTAAAACAACTTGAACTACACAATCTGTTGATGTTGAATTGCTCTGTATGACGGTACACGTGCTCATTTTTCTTTTCTACCTCAAATCGTCAAACTTAAAAAAAAAAAGACGAAATCTCCAACTTTCTCAAATCTGAGAATTTTGCATCACAAATAGTCAATTTTGGCGAATAGATTTATCGATATACAATTGACTCAAGTATACAGTCCAAGGTTTTAACTGTAAATGGTACACCCAAATGCATTTCATGATGAACAATAGAATTCTCAGGTAATGTGTAGAGAAAACACGAATGCCTTTCCTTTGCAAAGACGAAATGTTCGTGGCAAACGAGCAGGAACGAAGGCGGAATCCACCAAATGTTCTCGGGAGTTAATAGAAGTCCGATTCGCGAAGAAGAAGCTACCTGAATTTCGCACGGTAGCGTTATATGGACTTGATTGTAACCTCCTCCCCTAAAGAAGGAAATTGTAAGAACTCTCGGCTACGGAACAGAACAGGCGAGCAAAGTCGACGAAACTTCTTGCTCGTCGATAACTCCATGAGGCCGTGATAGGGTATTAACGACCAGTAAGTCGATAAGACGGCTTATGAAGAGAAGAAAGAATTTTCGGATATTGTCTCGCCCCCCCCCCTCTCTCTCTTTCTAACTCTCTTTTTCTCTCTGTTTTAGCCATCTTATTCCACTCTCTCTATTATCTTCCAAAACGAATCTGCAATACAAACTGGTATACACAGCACGCATACGCAAGTACACACAAACGTGAACCAATCGCTTTCCGCACGTAGAAATCCGCACATAGCGACCTGTTTACCATCTTCACGGTATTCCCCCGAGCAGAAAACTTAAGCGCTGTTTACAATGTCGATGTCGATCTAATACGAGAGCAGAAAGGGGAAATCTAATAATGGGAGGAAAAGATGTCAGATTAACTCTGAAGAGTTACTGACTGTTGCTAGACAGCTTCATTATTCATGTGTCTTGTATATTCGTCCTGTCTTCCTTGTTTTTAACGATGATGAGAGGCAATTCTCGTGCATTGTTCGCGACAGAAAGGATTTTCTCGATTGGTAAATCGCGAAAAGAAAAACCTATGGGAGATTGGTTGACTCAACTGTGACAATTTCAACAGTATTTTGAATTATTTATTAGGATTGTGTTAAAATCCAGGTATTTTGTCGGAAAAATAGTCTTTACTTTGTTGTAAACCCGATTTTAATTTCTTTTTGCGAAGCTATCATGTATTTTATCGCTTCTTATACTCTTGTTATTTCAAACTTGTCTGTTAATGTATTTTAAAAACACTAAATTTATTAATCTAATTTATTAAATATTAATTTATTATTAATTTATAGTTTTGCCTACAAATGGTAAAAAAAATCTTTATGTTAGTATGAATTAGTAAGTTATTTTATTAGTCATACACCTAACAGAGTGAGACTATCAAAAGTTTGGAATCAAAATAGTGTTCGATTAGAAAAATTAAAGTTCTCGATTTATCGTTACAATCATGCGAATTCCATGGAAGGTTTTTGTTTTTTTTATGGTATGATGTGAATTCGAGAGTCTCGCGTGATTCGTTCTGAACGAGGCGCGAATTCCACCCTGATGCATACCGATTCAAAGTGATCGGTCGCGGATTCCGTTTACGAGTGTAGCGGCGCAAAGTCATTTGCCAAGATTCGACGCGCGCCATTGTCCGATTCGAAATTCCGAGCATTATCCCGTGGGCCACTGCCGGAATTTCACGGTATCGTCGTCGAATTTCCGTGCACGCCCAGTCTTCACCAGCGTAACTAATTCGAGGAAGAATTCTACCGAGTTGCGCCAATGCTTTCTCAGGATACTCCGGGAACGTCGATTGTCTTGCAGCACAATAGCGTCCGGAAGTTTCACCGATTGTCTGTTTGTTCCGAACGTCGGTTTGTTCCGTTTTACCGATGCCTCGTCATTTGAGTTTCCGTTTTAAGGAATCGAAATAATTTATTGAAAGGATCAAAACGGGGGTATGAAAAAATTTAGATTAGATGGGACAAATGAAGAATACATCCACAGAAAGGGTTCAATTTAAAGAAATTTCGGTTGTAGAAAACAATTTATTTAATTTAGAAATAAATTTTATTTCATTTTAGAAAATAATGTTTAAATCAAAGAAATTTTTTAACGAATTAGAGAATTTTTTTTTTACCATAATTTCTTTAAATCGAAGTAATCTTTTCTCTGAGTGTATTGATACTTGTTTATCTCTAAAGGGTAAATTAGGATAAGGATTATATAGAAAAGATGGCCATTTAAAATTTTTATTAGAATGACTATAAAAATTTATTTAACAATTATTGGAAAAGTAATAGTCTATGACCATCTTTTTCGGTATAGCCATAATACCTGAGTTTAATACAAATACTATTGGGTATATAACAATTGGGTATATTTTATCGACTTATAAAATATTTGATATGTGGTATTTTACCAACAAACTTTTTCTCCAGCAGGCAGATTTCATGCGTTTTAATAAGAAATTGTTTTAGATATATTATTTACGTTAGCAATGTACATACGTTGTGTACTGCGAATGCTGTGTACAGGTTAATAAGTAATACTGCGACAAATATTTAACGCTTTAGTCCGCGTGAAAAATGAGAATAAATAATGATTAGAAGATTATTTGTGCTGTACACGATTTTACGCACGCAACCGGCATTTCAAAATTCATTCGCTATTGAAACGACAGTTACGCGTATCTTTTTTTCTCGCATTCTGTATTCAGCAATGCATTTCCCTCTTCCAGCTTTGTAAAATCCGCAATTTTTATTCCCACGAAAAGTACGCTTGGAAAATAGTCGTTCTCGCAAAAAAATAAAGAATCCAACATTTTCTCGCGTCCCTCGCGAAAGAGAAACGTTATTCGGATATAAATAAAAAGTACAAAAAAGTACATAGAGAAATGCACATGAGAGCAAAGCAATATACTGTTTTTTTGTTGATCGCAAAACTTTCTTTCTCTATTTACATTACAACGATAACTTTTGAAATTGTCTCAGCGCGGTGGTGATTCAGCGTTAGTTCTATTGATAAATCAACCTACTCTTTGTGTTTTATAGTCACGTAGAATAACAAGCCTTTTAAAAAATAATTTTACGTAATGCTGGGTTTAATCAATATTCATCACTATGATTTATTATAATAAAGTGTATGTGTGAAAATATTTAAAAGCTCAAAGTTCTCTCTATGGCTACATCACATTAACGTTACTTTTGTTTTAAATTTCATAATTATAATAAATCAATTACGATTAAATCTGAATAAATAAAGCTAATAAAGAGGAAGAGAGAGAGAGAGAGAGAGAGGGGGGAGAGGGGGGGAGTAGAAAGCAAGATATTTTTGGTAGATTTTTATTGAATTACCCGCAAATGTGGTAACAAAAATGTTGCTTGTTTCGTTTACGCAAGATAAAGCGTCATTCCATAGAATTCTCGCTGCCTTGTCGTATTTTCCTTGCAATTGGCCAGTTCGCATAGTCGATGTAAGGTAAAGATCGACCCGCGATTTGTCGTAGAAGTAACGGGCCGAGAAAAGTCCATTTCGCTCCTAAAGCGGCGTTTAAGAGCGAAATGTCGCACGAAATGGCGACCGGGGTCGGAAATCGAAGCTTGATTGTCGTGGCCGAACAATATGCCCGGTAGAAGCATCCTCAAGAGAAATGGCAAAATGGCTGCTGTTCTCGCTTGCATACCATGGTTTAAACACAACCTTCAAATAGCTGCTAATGCTCTTGTAACTAATATGACTGGCCATTTCATATAGAAATTCGATAAATGCTCTTCAATGCAAATAATAGAATATAGGTATAAAAGCAAATAATAGAAAATATAGAATAATAGAATATCGTTAAAACAACAGTTACAGCCGTGATAAATATTTTTTATTAAACGTTTATATCAAATCAACCTATGGATTTTAATAATTTTGACATCTTTTTTAATTAATTTATATATACAATTTATTTACCGTTCTCTCTCTCTTTTTCTCTCAAAAAGTTACATAAATTGATAAATAATATTTCTATAAATAATTTTACTGATAATGCAATACTATTTGAACATGATTTTTAACTAATAGAAACAATAAAACAATAAATAAATTACTTTAGCAATGATATGTTTACATTTGTGTGTCTACATTTGTCGTGTCTGACAAATATTATGTTTTACTACTTACTGACAATACGTTCAATTTTCGTGCGATGTTCTTTACATTCTCGATTATAATCACGGTTCATGTGAGAAAGAATCTTATCTCCTCGCTTAGCAAGCATACATATTGATCAATATCACCCGAAGCGTGTGCAACATCGTAAAATTGGGTATTAAAAATTTAGGTTCTCTTCCGGGATGCCGGCGAGCCTTTCTTCATTTTCTTATTAAAACGACAATTCAATCGTTAATAATCCTTCCCTCCTAGTTATCGCCGAAACGTGACAATGCAAGTCGTGTCAGAACTTGGACTCACTCAGCGAAACGAGTCCGGGAAAATAACAGCGAATTAACGTCTTTTGATGCGGTTTCGGGAGATGGTCCCAGGAAGAGGAGGAGTTACGGGTAGCGCAGTCCACAAGCCGGGAAAAAGTTCGCCGCGAAAGTTTTCGACGTGGGAAGTTATCTGCTACAAGATATTACAGTCATGCAGTACTTGGTATTGCCGAGCTTTACGAAGGATTTTTTTTTCTCCCCGAGCGTCGTGCATTTTTCACGTGAGAGCGTTGGAGAAATCGCGATCTTCAAAGTGTTTCAAAACTTGGTCACGGGTGACAGGTATAAAGTGTGCTCATTAATAAGTGACATTGATCCTTCTGAGGCCGGAAAATGAATGAGCAGTAAGGTTCTATCACGTTCAACGATAGCAATGTAGTTAAACATTTTTATTAAACGTTTATATCAAATCAACCTATGGATTTTAATAATTTTGACATCTTTTTAAATTAATTTATATATACAATTTATTTACCGCTCTCTCTCTCTCTTTTTCTCTCAAAAAGTTATATAAATTAATAAATAATATTTCTACAAATAATTTTACTGATAATGCAATACTATTTTTATTAAACATGATTTTTAACTAATAGAAACAATAAAAAAATAAATAAATTACTTTAGCAATGATATGTTTACATTCGTGTGTCTACATTTGTCGTGTCTGACAAATATTATGTTTTACTACTTACCGACAATACGTTCAACTTTCGCGCGATGTTCTTCGCAGTTACATTAAAACTGGAACTTACGCTAATTCGACCATTAGAGAAAATTTTATAATTCTTGTATATTAATGTTTTGTAATTCTTGTGATATTAATGTTTCTACAAAGCATCATATTTTTTTTTAAGCTCCATTGTATTAATAAAAAGAGAACCTAACTTTTATTAAATATTTCATTGAATAATTGAGCACAATAGAAGAGATAAGGATAGTACGCCCGGTTGGAATTTCTAATAAATTATCGATGAAGTTTATTTAGTAATAAGCTGGAATTAATTTCATCGAGATTTCATTATAAACTTCGACGTCAATTTAGAAAACCTTACATTGTTATTCTCTTTTTTTATTGTTGCTATTCGTTGCTTAGAATTTTTATGACAATTATTTTGTAAATTCTATGAACGCATACTTCGAATAGATATTAGAGAGACACAAAATCCTTTGATTAAAGAGAAGGCATTTCACGTTCACTATGGCATACAGTTCACTTGAAATTCCCGCATATAAAGATATTATCTCGCAGCACGAGCGTTCTTGCCATCAGATATAGAAGTTCACCGAGTGGTGTTCCACTTTGCACGCGAGCGTTCTACTTTGCATATCAACTTCGGTGTGCAGGGATGAAGAGTTAAACCGACTCGTTCGCGGAGGAGTGAGCATTTCCGCATAAATGTCGAAAGGTCTCGCGAATTTATTCTCGCACGTTATCCTCCAGGGAAAATACCGCTTAATTCTATGGGGAAAGAAAAAAAAAAGAAGCTGCAACGAGAAATAATCCAGTGGAATTAATCCTTAACTCGCCGGTCTGTATGTCGGTCTGTGGGACGATTCATCTACTTTTACCCACTTGTCCTTCCGTTTTTTTGTTATCTGAATGCTATTTATAAGCTATAAATCTGATTGGATTATGACTGTTCTTGTGTCCTTTGTGTGGATACAAAGGAATAAATAAATCAAATATTAGTATAATAAATAAACAAAGGGACGTTATGATTTGTGAATCAAAGATCGTTCCGACATTTACGATCCTTTTTGACGAGAAAATTGTGCGCAAAATTATGATTAAGGTATGATTGATTGCCAATGAATTGAAGTATCAATATAGAAGGCAAAACGACGAAGCGTCAAGTGGGAGGTAGGACTGTAGGTCAGGAAAATGGGATTTGCGATTCTACTTGTTGAGCGACTCGCGTCGCATTGGCTGGTTTTAACCGTTTCACAAACCACCCGCATCGATAGATCATTATTCGACGTTGATTTCTTCGTGTCGGGTGTGCGGGTTTATTTGATTTTGTTGATTGCCGTCCGGTGATTCCGCGCCAGTCGTAACATCACTGCTCTCCATATCGACGAACAATCTATAATAATTCGCGCTCTACCTTGTTTTTCACGTGTATACCGGTGTGACCGACGCGTCTATGTTAAAAAAAATTTACTCCGATTATATACGTGAAACGCGTAAGTGCACTCAATATTATTAATGACGCAGATAATAATGTTATTACTGATCATGTACAAACGATACATATATGCGAATCAGTTATTCAGAAGCAAATTAACATATGTTATTATTCAGAGGCTTTCCAATTATCGCGTAAACGATTACAAATCAACGAATGTTTTTCAAAATAGAAATGATAAAATAAACGTTAATTAAGAAATAGCTTGTTATTCTCGCTACAAATCAAAACTCTTTATTAATTATTTAAATTGCTGCTATTTGTGTTGGGAAAATGTTATATTATACACGTGGAAAGTGAGAAGAGAAGGAATGGAGAAAGGGAGGAATAAAAGCAAATGCTGAAAAAATTTCGCTGTTTTTATCCGAAATGTCCAGTCTATGCATGGCGAATTCTCTCTCTTTCTCTCTCTCTCTCTCTCTCTTTGATTTTTTTCGCTTCAAACGAGTCTCGAAATATAAATATATTTGCAAACGAGACTTCGTTCGATATCAAATATTCACCACATCGAAATTTTTATGCTTTAAGCGTCACGACATTTATTTGCGTATATCCTCTCTTTTCGCAAACAAAAATTTTGAAAATTATTTTTTCAAAAGATCGTTTACTTTAATCTCGCCGTACTTTTTCCTAGAAGTCCGAGTGATACATTTAAAGAGCAATTTAAAGTGCATTTAAAATTACGCGAAATAATATTATATTTCGAGAATCGGTTATGGTTCGAATATGTATCGATACTTTATGGACGATCGTAAGCAATATAATTCTTGCAGTATATGTAATGTGTGCGCAAGCAATATCTCGATAGATGGAATCACGTTTTATGTGGGTCAAGAATGTAGCTAGAGCGCGTAAAATCCGCGGCGAATGGAAGCTATAAGTCGGTCGCGACGTAATTCCATATATGATAGTTACGACGACTGTGCGGCGAGGAAACAACGAGAAGGAAATGATTTAAGAGACCAGACGATATGACGGAAGTATATTGAAATGGAAACCCGCTTACCTTACCGAAAGTGTTCCGCTCGATTTACAGATTTTTCTTGTCGTAAAAACGATAACTGAGAATTCTTCTTGGTTATATCAAATTTTTAAGAGCAATTGATGTACTTGCACGTTGTCTTATACGAGTTTCAGTTTTCAAAGCAGTGCGACAAAATTTGCTTTCGAGGAGAAAGATATTGCTTCTTAGAAAGAAGAGAGATGCTTAAGAGAAAAAATTAAATCACGAGTATTACATCGTAAAGAAATAAAAAGAATGTATATTAAAGAAGTTGAATGCGTACTAGTTGCTTAAATCTCTTTCGTATCTCATCAATATTTTATATTATTACTTAATTTATAAAAATTACTTTATAAT
>NW_017305767.1:332979-347246 GCF_001594115.1 Trachymyrmex septentrionalis | reverse complement strand
AAGAATTGTCAAATGCGTACAACAATTAAATTATTTTTTATTATGTTTGATACTAATAGTACGCAACTGAACATTGAAAATTGCAGTTTGATGTTTCAGATATTTATTATTACATATTTAACTTTTTACTAATAGAGTTTTTATATTTAAAACATATAATATGTATTTAAAACAAATGTTTAAAACATGTTTTAAACACTGTACTGTTTTAAACATATATTTTAAATTTTAAACGTGTTTAAATTATGTTTTTTTAAAAGAAATGTTTAACATAGATTTTAGAAGAATAATATCTATATACTTATTTTTGTTTGTATATATCCAGACAACAAAAAGTGCCTGAAATCGTGTCATATGACGTTTTTTGTATCTAAAAGATAATAATTTAATTGATTTAGTATTAATAACTTTCAACTCCTTTCACACGAGACTCCAGTTCGCATTGAAAAAAGGTGGGAATAAAATTAATTTCTTGGATGTGACGATCATGAACAATCATCGCTTAGAATTCGATTGATATCATAAATTCACTTTTTCGGGACGATATCTCAATTTTCTGCAATCACACCTCATTTCTCAAAAAGAAGGAGTAATAAGAATGACAGATAGAGCAGTGCTACTTTGAGAGCCAAAGTTCCACCCAAAAAATATTGAGCTCATAATTAATACGCTGTTAAGTAATGACTATTCATTGGAGTCATTTTTAAAACTGTATCATCATATTTAAAATGTTTATCTTTGAGACATAAGATTTCTGAAGTTTCAAGAGTCAGATACTAATCAAGACAATAGTATAAAAGTTTCATGATTTGTCATGCCTTACATATCGACAATAGCGGATAGATTCTTATCAATTTGTAAGAATAAAAATGTAAAACCAGCCTACTATAACAATAACAAGTTTAACAGATTCATTAGGGTTTAGAAGGATATTGTTTCAAAAAATTCCTATAAAAACATGATATATAAGATCTGTTGTAAAAACTGTGACGCATCCTACGTCGGACAAACGAGTAGGAAATTAAGTACGAGAATTGCAGAACATCTCAATCATATTAATTGGAATACAAAAATGTAATCGGCAATTACTGACCACAGAATTGAATTGAGATGAATTGATTGAGAAAACATCCAAATTTTAGATCGGGAGAAGAATTTGAATAAACTTCTGATTTAAAATAAATTAATTTCTGAAAAAGCACATATACATATGCAAAGAAATAGTCTAAATTTCAAACACAGATAGACTTCATCATGCCTACGCTACAATGTTAAATAGGTTACTAATTAGATTATACAATTTCCGTTTTTTTTTTAAACTAATTTTATCACAGTTATCATTCTTACATTTTTTATTTTATGACGTATGCCTTTCTGTATTGTATATATAATATTTATGACACAACAATGTTATCTTTTGAATTGACTTCTGTCCAATAAAATATTCGTTAGACATATCTGACACATGAAACCATACAGACGTATAGAAATTGTCTTTGTTATAAATATTTGAGACACGTGTCATTATTTTATCGATATGAATTGTCACATAGTGAAATTAAATTTCTAAAGCTTTGTAACATGTTGAGTGTTCTGTTCGTGGTGAATTGCTTCTCTTCCTTTCTTTATTAATTGATTCAGTATTAACATATACATTTGCATATCAGAATCCACTACAATGAAAATCTGAGAGTGACCCATTCTGGACAGGTCGCTTAACATTTTTGACCAATTTTAATTGTAATATTACTGAGGATAACTCCAAAATGAGTTGGAACATTCAAGATTACGAAATAAAGAAACATGAAGACATCAGTTTTATGAAAAAGTAATTTTACTAATCAATAACTGTGCGCAAGCCCTTCCACGTTGATTCTTATTAGCCTTGAAATTTACTTATTATTATTATTATTATTCTAAAAGACAACTTAAAGACGTCTTATGTCATAATTTTAAACTTTGTGTTGTTTAGATAATGTGTATTTCTCATAAAATTGATTATTGCCTGGTTTTATGCTTCGGTCTTAATCCTACAATTCTAAAATTCAACCAATACAGATTTCAATTAGGACCAATTAAGACTGACAGCCCTATTGGCTGAATTTTAGGATTTTTAGGGTTAAAACCAAAGCATAAATCAAGCATATCATTTATGGCAGTATTCCGGTATACTGCCATTGGAAAATACTAGGCAGCGGACGCCGCGGTTCAATTCACTGAAAATCTGTAATGCATATTATGTATACTATAGATTTTTAGTACTTGTAGTGTACATTAAAACACGAATTATATCATCGATGGATGAAGTATTATTAAAACGGTTGTCCAAAAACACATTTTGATCATCAAAGGGATCGATGGAAACATTGGAAACTCGACCGCAATTGAAAAATATCTCGAATTAGCATCTTAAGATTCTTAAGACTTTACTTAAAATGATTTTGAAATTAATTGAAATAAAAATGGCCTATGAATATCAGCCGTTTGAAATAATATATATTAAACAAGCTTTTTAAAAATACTGTTTAAAACGTGTTTTTTTAAATATTATTTAAAATATGTTTATAAGATTGATTAAGAACATATTTTTTTCCAATCGTGTTTACTAATAACAAATTAGTTTGTTATTAATCTTTTTTTAATATGCTATAATAGATTCAACCGGTTATCTAAATCATACTTGTAGATCTTTCAAGTCGTATTTGCTTTAAAAATATCGAATTTATGACTAAATAAAAACATAAAATTAAATAAAAGGAATTATTAACTAATACCTAATCTTAATAATGTATTTAAAAGAAGATCAAGTATTTAATAATTAATGAATAATAATAATAAGGAAAGATAAGGATGTCGGAATAAAACTGACTTGTGTTTATTTTCGTAATTGACATATTTGTATTCAATTAATTATTAGTTTTACTACTGTACTCACTTATTAATCTTATACTTTAAGGTGGAATAATTTAGGATATTTGATAAATTTTATAAAAATATTGATTTAATTTTGATAATAATTTTAAACATGTACATACATAAATGCAAAATATTCTATATTAAAGTTTTATTTATGAAAGTATTAAAATTTAGAATATAAAGTTGCATGACTGTATTATTATCAATTACATAAATTAATCAAAAATTTACATTAATTATATCTCATTTTTTAAATTGTTGTGTTAGCACATACAAAACAAAGTGTAACCTGTAAAATTTTTGTTTATATTTATCATTTCTCATGTATTTCTTATTTTTATCACTATAAATTATTTTAAGTATATATATATATATATATGTTTCTTGTCTTTTTTCTATATTTAATTTTATGTAAATAATTACGTTCAGAAATAACGTATAATTATTTTTCACAGTAAGGAAGTATATAAGATATATAATTTTTGATATAAACCACAAAAATATTTGCCATTTTTCTTTACATGAACACTAGACAAACTATTTATTTGTTCAATTGTGTTAAAATCGCGAAATTTAATGCATTTTTCGACAAAAGAAAATTCAATGTCGCCTTTGCTACGTGGCATTTTAGGACGCATTCCAATTTATTTTTTGCCATCTCGTAACTTTCTCTAGATGACTGTTATACGGCATTTATTGGCATGCCATACTATAGTTCATTTCTTGCCTGATTCCTAGTACCTTCATATCGGCAACTTTCATCGAAATGGTAGTAACCTGGGTGACCCATGTCTCTGATACTGCAGTTAGAAAGTCTCTCTCTCTCTCTCTCTCTTTCTCTCTTCGTCGTACGCTTTCTCTGTTAGTCCGATATTGTAGGAAACGCAAAGAAAACACCATCTATCCTGCTGGGATCCTCACAGAATGCCGAGCAAGTGCGCTGGCGCGTAAAGTCGATCAGTTTGCCTGGCGAGAAAATAACTCGATATTTCGACGTGCAGTATTTCGTAGCTACGCTGTGATGTAGTTCAAAAACAGTGTTAGAAATGGATTCGTCTAACTTATTTAGCTCAACTTGGTAATAAAGGATGATAGTTCAGGTGAATGAGAGTTTGATGCAATTTCATCATGGATACAAACAACGATGAGTCAGGATTTTGTCGACCAATCTATAGAGATTTCTAGAGTGAATAATGGTATACATTCATAATGTGCAGGATATTTAATAATAGATGCATTTGATGATTAAGGTAATTTCTTGATTGAAAATAACGATTTTCCAAGTATTAGAATTTAGCCAATTTTACATCTTCTAAAGTTCTGAGATAACTTACAGTTGTTAATAATTCTATTAGAAAATTTTATGCTTTATGAACTGAAATTTCTGTTAAAGTATATTTAAATTACGTAAAAAATAAAATTTTATCATGCATTTGTATCTTTGAAAAAAGGTTTGTCAAAACCGTTCCTCTTTCCTTAATTAACTACAATTCAAAGTTATTTATTACGCCTGACATTTCCGCTAAAAAAATATTGCTTTACTTTTTTAATAAGGAAAAAATTAGCGAGATATTAGATGTACGATAATTTTTAGTCTAAAAATAGTCTAAAATAAATAAATTTATTTAATTTAAACGCTGAGAGATCACATCGATTAAAATTAACTGTTACGACTACGTGCTGAAGGATCGACGATGACGAAGTACGTGTCATTACATGGTTAACAGTGAGACGATACTATCGTCTCACATATTTTGCCGAGTGTATGTATAATGATAAAGATGAAAAATAGTCGTGGTCAGGGAAAGAACAAAGAGATGCTCGGCTGCACCCGGTCCTTGTTATGCGCGAAAGAGGGGGTTATAAATTGCATTAATGAAGGGACTATTAATTAACGGCCGGGACAATTAATATCAAAGCGGAGATGCGCCGCTGACGAGGTCTCTTCGCTTCCGTCTCTTGGCAGGGGAAACCGATGAGCGCAACGACATGGAGCGTGCTGTGACATCAAGGACATATACATAACTAGACCAAGCATTCGATCTCTGGCGTGAAGTTAACTACTTGACAGAGAAACTGTGATAAAAAGCCATCGTCATGTATACTCCTCTCTTTTCTTTCAAATAACAGTTGATTCAAATAAGAGTTAATCGAAAAAAGAGAAATTACGTTACAAGGATGAGTCAAGTAACCATCATCTTGATTTTTGAAAACAAAGTTAAAGGACTAGAAAGTCAGGCTGTTTGAAATTTTTGACAATTTTTATGTGATAAACTGAATAAATGTATAAAAGTGAAATTAATGCTGGTTATTTGGAGTAAGAGAAAGAAGTATATTTTTATATATTATAACGATGACTTTTTGTCGCACAGTTTTTCATCAATGTGTCAACTTTACGATTTTTGAAGAAAACCATACGAATGATCTAGATATATCTGTATGTCAGCTGAAACGCTTCGTGTTATGCACGCGTGCGTCACGCTGAAAGCTAGACGCGGACGACGAAAGAGTTGTATCTTTTAATATAAAAATTTACAACGTCCTCACACAAGTGAATATACATAAACCGGGTTCTTCGACTTCTCCGTGTCCGCACGAGCTCTTTTTTTGCCGCTCCCAGTTTTTATTACGCTCGAGCTTTTTAGTCAGGGATTCAATTACGGCTTTTGCGAAAGTTGCTCAAGCTCCTTTTTGGATACGTTAACACGAGGTATTTGCATTTTCGAATTTCCATATAAAATACTTTTACTCTTTATTCGATATCGTTCACGTGATATATGACTCATGTGCTAAAATTTCAAAGTAGTCCCTTTTCGCAATTTATAATTTGTTTTATTGCAAATAAGTCGACTGTTTCGCGACAAGATGTCGGCATTAACCGATCACATTTTTTAGTCAGCAAACACACATATAACTTATTAGCACAGATCTTTTTTCTACTTACGTACATATAAAAATGAGTCTAATATATATTAAATAAATAACAATAAATAAAGGGCAGAGTAAGACTCAACACATTTCTTTAAAAAAGTCATACAATTAAAAGAATAAATTACAAATAAAGAAAAGTAAAATTAAAGAAAATATATATTCTAATATATATATTTAGAGAAGAAAGTTTCATTTTTCCAAAAATGTGGAACAATTATGTATCATTATATCACGATATTAGACTTTCTTTCGTCTTTTTTTTCTACGTTAAAATAATAGAGAATTTGCAAGAATCGCAAGTCTATAGTAAGCAATGATTTCTACACTTGACGTAGTTAATTTTTTTCGTTGATCAAGCTCGAAGGTCGAGATTAAGAGGCCGGTGAATATATTGGATACGAAAAAAAACGCTCATAATCCTGCAATTTTAATATCTCAAGCCGAAGCGAGCGCGAAGCTTGATGAAAGTAGAACGTAAATACGGGCGCCGTTATTTAATTTAGAGCGCACCCCTCGTCATTGCCGGCACTCCCGCGGCCTGATTAATTAAGTACGAAGAAATTACAGAACACCGGGAAATATGTCCTCTCCGCAACTTGATGACACTTTTCATAATTTACTGCGCGTGATTTCTTCTTGTATGCGTCTCACTAACCTCGCGGTGCGTCCGCTGCAACTCCTAGACGGAGCGGAAAACAATTTAATAGATTCAAATAGACTGCTGAAATTATTAACGAACTGTACTATTGTACAAACTTATTGCCATCTAATTTTAATACCGTTTTACATTTTTGATGCGTAAAAGAGCATTTTATTTTGTATTAATAAAATATGCTAGTTTATGCTATATATTTCTAATATTTGATAAATATTGTAATACTTTATTTAATGAAGTATGCTAGTTCAAGCTTCTAATGTTCAATAAATATTGTAACAAAATGTACTATTACATTAAAAATATTATAAAATACAAAAACGAAAAGTTTATTATTAAAAATCCATAGAACATTTAAATACAAACACATTATTTGATGCATCAAATTTACCAGCACGCTCGAAATCGTTGATCAAGACCGTTGCAAATATTGTGACATTTTCGCTTAAGCCCATCACGCGCGTAGGACATACTGTTACGCATATCCATAAATTAGTTTATAAGCCGAGATGAGAGAGGATAATAAATCAGTAGTGAAAATTGGCTGTAAATTTTTCGCGTCATGTCGAACGCGTGTCGAAAGTACATTATAATAAGTGATTTAGCGGAATTATAACCATTATTACGCGCGCAACTGTTTTACGGTTATCAGCATCGAAATTAACGTCGGTGATTCTATACACCACCGCCATTAATATTATTATACCCATTTGTTGCCAGAATAATCACGAACAAACGAGATCAGGATGATGCGATGTAGGAGGGAAGAAGAGAGGGAGAGAGGAAGCCAGATGTTGCCGAACGCGGTTCTCCGATTGATGGCTGATACGTTAATGAACATTCGATCGCCAAATAAAAAACTAGGGCCATTATTGTTTCCGTGCGATTAATGTCGATTTGAATCGTATGTTTTGCTTTAGCACCTCCGATTCGATCGAGTTATATTCTCTTTTCAATGTGGAAATTTCGTTCAGCTTTTTATAAATGGCGATGGCGAATTCTATCCCATTTTTTTTTATAATGTGCATTAATTTTCGTTGATTGTGACTTCGTCCCAAATGTATTTATTGATTATTTCAATACTGTGTAATTAAAACGCTCTATTTATTATTTCTGAATTTATCAGAAAATAATATTTTCCTAATTAGGTCAATTAGCATTATTTTAGGTAATTATAAAATTTCTTCATCAACGTTTTTTTTTTTGCAGTAAAATACAAATAATAAACATACAATTATTCCATGCATTAAAATGAATAAGCAAATTATTACTTTTATTTTAAATACTTGTATATATAAAATAAAATTTTTTAACATATGCCAATATCGTGTAATAAAATTTTTCAGTGCATGATTTGCAGAATTGGATATGTATATAAATTAATATTAAAATATTTAAGTATTAAGCTCTTTGATCAAAAATAGGATTTATCTTTATAAAATTGTTTAGCTTAATAAAATATTCATTGATTATCAAAATAGTTTTGAAAATTAAATTCTAAGTATAAATACGTAATAAAAGAATGTCTTTAACTCTGTAAACATAAACTAATAAAAAAGTTATTCTAATTTAAAAAAGAATTTATTTTAGATTCTTTGTAATTAATTATTGATATTTTGATATATTTTATTAATACATTTTTCATAATAATGTTTAAAAGAAAGTTCCTAAAGTTTTACTCTTGCCTGAAAATTTTAATTATTATAGTTCAAAATATTTCGTTCTAAGTGCGCTAAAAATTTTCGAGAACATTTTCTCGAAAATTTTCACCGGCAAAAGAAATTAAATGCTACAACAGCAATATTATGACTCCTTTCTACATTGCACAGCTCATAATTTTTTAGTTGCAACGACACACGCGTCGTGATACAAAGTAGAGTAAGTTCTTTATGCACATTTTAATGAGTTCTTTCATATAACAAACGAAACAAAGGCGACGGTCAAGCGGTTTAAACAATACGCTGTTAAATTTTAGCACTGACCTACTTCTTTTTTTATTATTTACCATTTATTTATTATATTTGTTTCAACGAAACTACTCGGAACACAATATGTAAAAGTGTTTGCAAAGTTTTTCCAGTTGATATCGTATCTTTCAGTGCCATTCTAATGAAAAATAAAAACGAAAGAAAAAAAACGAGTCAACGATTTATTTCTTTTTATCTTAATATTTTATTTTATATTAATACGCGTTAAAGGATTTAAAATATGGAAATATATCCAAGAACTTTATTTTCTGCACCGTGTTCAAAATCAACAGTACACGTCTGTACACTGTCGTTAATAGTGACGGTAATAATACATCATTTTCTGTAGCTAAAACGGATAGGGAAGCTTCCATAGCTGCGGACTTGATCGCGTGCTACGGGAAATTTGATCAGGAAGTTGCGGTGCGCAGTTCGCGCAGTTAAATCAGACAGTATTTGCATCACTTGGCCCAAGGCGTTCTTGGCGCATCTCGGATGGATATCGACAGGCGAGATATTGCGCGAGGTACCCTGCGGAGTCTTGCAGTCTTATTTCATCCGCGAGTGCGAAGAATTGCATCGATCAACTTTCGCTCGACCGTCGGATGCCGACTGTCAGAGGTAAATTCCTTCCGGGACTGCATACGAAATTCCGCAAGAAGCAGAAACGCGCCGTTTCTCCTCAAACGCGTCGCATCGGTGCACACGGCATAAACGCATATACGACCGAGCGATTTGCGACGATTACATTCATGTGAGCTCACGAGCGAGCAAAACAGATGAAAGTTCGAGAAATTAGTTTTAATTAAAAACAGCAAATAGGAAATTCTAGGCGAAGTAATAAGCGTAGTTTCTTATTAATTTTTAAGACAATTAAAGTATTATACGAAGAATTGGAAATACGATTAACTCTCCGTCAGCAATGTGAAATTTTTATCCTTCACTATTGAATTCATAATATTAAATTATACTTATAATAATTTGAATCATATTTCTACAGATCGCCACTGCTTCTATCCAATATATCATATTTTGACACACATAGAAATTAAAAATAACAAGATGCTATTTAATTTAAGGGATTGGATTGTTATTAGTTCTTTCAATATCCAACAGTGTTGATATTGTTGGACTGTATAAAAATCTGAAAAAATTCTTACATAGTTGTGAAAACTTTAACAATGAGTTTTTAATATCATAGAAGTTGGATCGTATTTTATTTATTTTTTAGAGATTTATGTCCGTATTCGTTATTAGATCTTATATTTAAGGTTTCCTTAAATTTATCTTTAGATGCTCAGTAGCCAATAAAATAATTCGTACAGCATCTGAAAAGATAAATTTAAGGAAGCCTTAAATATAAGGCCTATGAACGGGCATTAAATATATCTACTAGAATTCACACTGAAAAAAAATTAACACTCAAAGAGTCGACTGTGCCTCTAGTCCAATTTTTGATGGTTTCCAGCAAGAGATTTAGATGTAATACAGTAAACCATTACATCCTTGCTATTCACTCATCTAAAACAAATGCAAAATGATTCACTATATTACACTGTGTCATTTATGTCTCTTGAGAAAAGCGTCTATCGTGGAAAATTAACAGTTGATGATTACTGTTTGGACTATATGCAATTTTCTGCGGTTCTGTTTATAAAGAAAAGCGAATTTATCGTAATAACTGTAATCAGTGTTACGAAAGAGGGGTTAACGGACTCAAGTTAAGCGGGTCACTCGTCAATACTGTGCCGGCAGTTTGTCTTATCGGTGCATGCAATTGTCGATTCACGACATAACTCTCTGTACGATGCTATTATGCCATTGGGCGCCTCGTACCGTTCCGAATGTTTGAGATTACAGAGGACGTATTGGATCTCGCCATGTGTATCCTCGCGATAGAGATGAGATATTCCAAGTTTTGCGATGGTTGTGGTGCTCCACTTCGCAAAGCCCGATCTCTTTCCCGTTTACTCCCATTGCGATTATCAATACTCCCGTTGCGTTTATTATGCATGCGGGACGCTCACGCGAGAATATGGGTTGCGTAAAAAGCAAACCGCAAATTTTCCTCAAGTATTCAATTCTGTTATATTGTATTTTTTAAGATACTCCGTCGTACAACTTCCAATTCCATATTTTTCTTTCTTGTTTGTTCACGTCACTTGTGTTTTAATCATGTTAAAATTATAGAGATTAAACATATCGATAGACTGCGAAAGTGCAAAAAAATCTACGCTAAACTACTTAACCTGGAGAAGATTCTCTCTCGTTTTATGGCACTTGAAAAGAGTATTTATTGGAAGATATTATTTTATAACCCCCTTGCCGAAGCGCATAGTAAAAGCGAAACTACAAAAGATAGACGTGAATAACAAGAGACATAAAAAAAGATGCTGATATCGAAGCTTATTATAGCTTTAATACTTCGGAAAGTGAAGTGTTTTAATATACTGCTATTAATATACAAGGGCAGCTTGATAAGTGATTTCTTTAACTTTTTAAAACCAAAATTCGACTTATTTTTCAACACAGTTCCCTTTTAAAAAGTCACTGACTTATCAAATTGCCCACGTACATCTCTATTAAAAGTCCGTAAACTTTAGAAAGTATTTTCAATCGATTCATTGGAAATATTTTTCCAAGGATGCTCTAAAAGGAAATAATTTAAAATTAATTTAACACGTTTTGGGCCAATTTTAAGAGATTTGACCGTGAACGTCACCGGTGATCCACGATATTTTTATTTGCGTGCGTTATTAAACATGTATTTTATAATTAAAAGATTACAAAATTTTAATATTATAAAGAAAAAGGTCTAACGTATTATTATTTCATCATATATCATAATTTATATATCTACGTATGATATAAAGAATTATTTTACAATTACGTTTCTTTTTATGGCCAAAATATTAAACAACCTGAAAGGAAAGTCTAAAGCGAGTCATCGACTCACGCGGTATAGAACATGTTAAATATTCATCCTGCTTTGCAAAGAATAAAGTGGAACGATAGTTCCGCTTCATTACGATTTTCTACGCTTTGCTATATCGACAATTTAATTTTCCTTAATTCTACGTCGTCGTGCCACTCGTCGGATCGTCATTTTCCTAAGCGTTGTAACGGATCTCGGTTATTGCGCATTATGACATAGTCGTGGCTATAATGGAGGAAGTCGATCGGTAGAACGGGAAGGACGTGAAGCAGGAATGGAGGCGAGGGGGATGCAGTAGGGATAGAAGCTTTCTAATTACCGGTGCATCCTCGTCGAGACGCTAATTTCCATTCGCTCGCACTCTCTTGCAGCGAATAGAGGTAGGCTAGGGTGGTGCAGAGGGTGAAACAGCAGTAGATCGAGTCGGCCATTGACACGACACGTTCTATATGTATACATATGTACACGCTTCTTTATTCGCTGCAATTACCTTTAGACGTTAAAATATTTTCGAAGAAGCCGATGCTGTGCGATTATATCTTATATCTTTTCGAATCTCTAATTATTCGGTTTTTATATTTGTTGAAATTATCGCTGGGAATAAAGAATGATGAATCAATAGCGCCGGAAATAAATTTGTTAAAAAGAGGAGAAAGTTTTCTACTTAAGTGATATGTTAGATAACACTCAGTGACACTTGGTACTGCTTAATGAGGGTATCGGATAATGCGATGCGCAGTGACCTTTTGACCTAGTTGCACCGTTCCATTCGACTATCCGTCGAGTTTACATTAATCGCGCAAAAATTTCATAAGAAGTGGAGTAGAAGTAAGCTAATTATAACACCATTGTATTTCTTATAATAACGCGCAAGAAGAAATAATACGTGTTTTCTTACTTTTCATCGCATATACATAGAAAGAATGATTTTGTTCAAGTGTCTAAAAATTTAGATAGATCTGAAAATTATTTTGTTGGACAATCAAAATAATTATGTAGAAATCTCAAGGTTAAGATAAACAATACTGCACAAAATTTTGACATTCTAACAACCAGTTTGAGTGTTCTACATATGAAATTATTTTGATAGTCCAACAAAATTGTTTATAGTTATATGTATTTAATTAAACTTTTAGATATTTCAGTAAAACCATCCTTTCCTGTATTTTTACATTCTATTTTTTTTATCACCCACCCCATCCCACAAATTTATTAAAGATTTGCTAACAAAATTATGCCACAAAATTTGAAAGAAAATAAACGAAGTAACATACAGAAATTACATATTATTTCTATGTAATTGTGTATTGATAAGACGTTATTTTAGCTTTACTTACTTGATACGAACTTATTAAACTATCTGCTCTAGGTATAATTATCTCGTGTACTTCATGTTCTCCCTGTAATCTGCAATTCGTTGCGATCTAAGTTCTAATAAAGAATACTTAATGATGCTTGCATTTATCTTCTCATTTAAATTGTTATATGATTACAAACGCGAATCATTAATAAGATGTGATTTATATTCCAGTAACGCGACGGTAATTAAAAAAATATATTTTATCCAAGACTGAATAAACCCATGTATTATATTCTACCTATTATGCTTGTATATACTTTGATTTACGTCTCGCCTATTTACTGAGATTAATGTTAGGTAAACACTGTAAATACACACACACACACACACACACACACACACACACACACACACACACACACACACTCCGTGCGACGTTATTTGTCATACGCGTAGTCGTCGATTTATCGTACGTACTTATTTCGCCCGTAAATTGTGTAAATGAAAGAACAGGTGAGTTATGATCACTCCTTTTCTATTTCGTACTTTTCGTATTACCGCATTTTTGTTTGTATTTCTACATATAATATCAAGAATGCTTAACCTTTTGAGGACAGAAGTTTTCTAACAAAATAACTTATAAAAGATCTTGCTCTCTAAACGTTTTCGGGATCATTGAATTCAATTCTGATCTTAGAATTCTAAAGTTCAAATTTAAAAAGAATAGTCTGATTATATATTGGTGAAAATTCGGTTTTAGAAGATCCTTGGTATCTCTGAGTTTGAATGTTGCTCGAAAATATCAAATTTCAAAAGCATAATAACCTTCATGAGGAGGATTTAGTATCACAGGGTTCATAATCAGAGTTCGAAAATCAGTTTCGAAATCGCTACTATAATCGTTTACATATCACTAATGAGTTTCAAATAAAACGAAACTGGAAACTTGATGTTATACTTCGCAAAATTAAAAATTCCCTAAAATCGAATTTTATGATAATTAAATTACTTTTCGACGAAATATTCTGTTCGCCATAAATTGAATTTACTGTTTAAAATTTTTTATTTTTGACCTCAGACTTAAATAAAATATTATCAAATTACTCCATAGGTCAAATTTCATAAAAATCGAGCGAACAGTTTATAAAATAAAAGTGGATGATCCCAAACGGGTTGTGTCGAGCCACAAACGGTTAAAGATTGTATAATCTGTATATGATGAAAATAAAGTGACATATTTCCCTGATAAAGTGATGAATTTTTCATACTGTCTGATATACGTAACGTTATCGATTAATTGAATTTTTATTCGGAATAAAGCGTCCTGAAAATTGAGAAATTGATCGAAATAGGGTACATAACATGCCGATGAACATCACTATAAATTAATGTAGCGCGCAGTACGAAGGACATTATACACAATGTGTATAACGTAGAAATGAAAGCGGCTGAAAATCAGGCTAGTTACATAGCGAGGAAACATGCGCTTTGTTCATCAACTGCATTTTTCAAACTCGATGGTTTTCTGCTTATTTTTCTGAAACCCGCTGTCCGCTCGTTTCG
>NW_017305767.1:331651-332879 GCF_001594115.1 Trachymyrmex septentrionalis | reverse complement strand
TCAACTGCATTTTTCAAACTCGATGGTTTTCTGCTTATTTTTCTGAAAATATACCGCTGTCCGCTCGTTTCCATCTGACACGAAAAGGTTCGATGCGCGAAAAAGCGAATGGTGAAAAATCGTTATCAAGAATATCGTTACTGATCTTCCCTGTTAACTACTGGCAGGCAGGAATTTTTCATGTCAGAAAGGGCTTTGATCAGATTTGCCTGCATCGTGGATCCAATAAATACCGCAGCCTTTCTTTTACTCCGTCCGGAGAATATACGAAAGCCGAGTGTCAACAGGAACTTCATCTCCTCGTAGCTATGTCGAAGGTAAATTTTTTAACAAAGAAAAATCTGAGCTGTAACGAGAGAGAGAAAGAGAGAGAGAGAGAGAGGGGGGGGGGAAGAGACGGAGGAAGTGGGAGAGAGGAAGAGAGAGAAAATAAACGGTACAGAAACCAGAAAATAGATCGATAAATGTCACAAGGAAGTCTTTGCTCTTTCTCCTCGCTTTCCACATCAATCCCCATTCACTTTCTTTGTGGGCGCGTTTCAATGCGTTTGCACATTCTTACCGCAAAGTAAACGAGAATGTGAAAGAATGAGGGAGAAGTGTCTTTTCGGATCCAACTGTTTTCTCTGATCTTGCATCAGGAAATGAGAAAAGACGAGAAAGTTCATTGCAAATGCGATCTGTTCCTTCCTGAATGGCATACACGGTCACGTCGATAATATCGTAAATAGATCTTAAGAAAAAGAATGGAAAAAGAAGAGAAACAAATTCTTGGTAAAAATGCAATGAAAAAGAAAAGTTGAAAGATTAATGGATCGTACTATCAAAATCCCACGATCTTTTTATTAGCGTAAAATTATTTCTCATTATAAAAACTTTTATTTTATTCTGTTAATTCGCCCGAAAGCAGGATGATAATGTTTACACACGAAAGGTTAATATCAATTATGCGTATGCAATTTTTTAAATGCAGTGAGATACAATAGTGTACTTCAAGCACCATTTATACGCGAATGAGTGTGTTTTTTCGCTGGCTGCGTGGATATAGATAGAAATATTACGCGCGGAAAGTTGTGACGACCGTATGTACATTTTAAAAGCAGAAGTATCATGTTATTGTTAATGCAATATACTCCTCGGCTTCAGTAACCGTATTCTGCTGGTGATAGAATAAATAGGTCTCTAAAGCACAAAAAGGAAAAACATTATATATTATTAACGTTGCAAT
>NW_017305767.1:321733-331551 GCF_001594115.1 Trachymyrmex septentrionalis | reverse complement strand
TGATAGAATAAATAGGTCTCTAAAGCACAAAAAGGAAAAACATTATATTAACGTTGCAAATTAAGCATGACAGAAATGTAAAAGATACGACTCAAGTTTTCAAGTAAAGAGCAGGGACAGAGACTTTTCTGGGTGTGTGTGTGTGAAAAGTCATCCAAATAGGATTTCAAAATAACATAAATATTTTATTTTTGTTGTATGTGTGAAATATATTTCTACATATATTTCACTCTAGTTAAAATGTTCCTTGTCGAATCATTTAAAATTTTTTAAAATTTGTCAAAAATAAATATTTGTTTTTAAACATCCCGATTTCTGAGTGTACACTGAAAAAAATTCATGTAATTTTACATGGAAATTACATGTTTATGATCGAAAAATTATTTAAATATGATTGCAAATTTACTGGAAATTTCCAATCATATTTAGCTAATTTTCCAGTCATAAACATGTAATATCCATGTAAAATTACAATACATGAATTTTTTTCAGTGCAAAATTTAACAGGAGCTCTCTGAATGTAAAATACTTTATACTCTTTATAAGAAAGTCTTCACTTATGGTAAAGAGAGAGAGAGAGAGAGAGAGAGAGAGAGAGAGAGAGAGAGAGAAATTATAAGAAAATATTTTGTAATTACATAATTATCGAGATGCCAATATGGCAATATACGTTTCTTTAGAAATATATTGCGTCAGCACAATAATAAAACAGGCAATGCTAACAGTAGCAGTACTAGCAATACGCTAACAGTATGCTAACAATACATAGCAATATATAACAAAACATCAACAATATTTGTCAATATTGTGCACAATAAGTGGCAATACATAGGAAAACAATATCAAGAATACAACAGCAATAAAGTGTGTTGTATTGCCATAATTAGCAATCACTGTATCTACATTTTTTAGTAGTGATTGACTCCTCGATAACTGTATATTCAATAATGCTCCTTTACTGACATATACAATATGAACTTTTTTTTAATAACCGTTTATTTATAATAATCGCTAATTTTGTAAATCAGCTAAACTACGTATATTGTTATTTATTTTCAATAAATATGTTACAAAAATAATGTGCATGTTTATAATATATATGCTTGCTTTAAGTATCTTGAAATGTTCTCTATGCTCCTTGCTATCGATCGAATACGAGTAAACTGTGGGGAAACTTCTGTCGTATATAATCAAGATTCTTCCACTTTGAAGCTCGAAAGCCAATAACACCACGAATAGCGCTCGTCGCTCTAGTGGTGGCGAGTTTGTTTTTCAATATTCCAAACGGAAATGAGGAAGAGAATAAATATTTCGCCATCGACAACTCTCTCGGTTCGTATTTCCGCATGCCAACTGCAACTTTTTATCGCTTCACCATGCGCGGCGATAAATTTTCTGATCTCGGTGCTAACTTGATTGTTTTTTCATTATTTATCTTTCTTTAAAAGAACAATAAATAGTGTTTAAATAAAAAAATTTTCTACGATGAGTTGTCTGTGGCTTCATCTCAAATTTTCGAGATGAAGCCTTTTTCTTTCTCGGCCTATTTTCGTTCACACAACTCGTATTACAAAAATTCGTATACTTGAAAAAAATCGAATCCACGTATATCCGCAGCTATTTTTATTTTATGGCAGACAAAAAATCAAACAAAGTTAATAAGAATAAATAAATTTACTAAACGTCTGGTATTACTTCCGCTTTTGCGTGTATGCGCTGTTCTTACCGGAGATAAAAGAGACGCAAAGAAAGAGAAATAAAGTACCTCCGATCTCTTCTTTGCTTATTATTACGTTGTTGCGAGAAATCTCGGCTCGTAATAATCAAAGTCGATAATTTCGCAAGAAGTTTCTCGGTGGACTATAATTGCGGCGGAGACTGTTTCTTTGCGCGGGTCCCGCAGTTCAGAGCTCTCTCCCGCAAAGCAAATACATTATTCATATTTACGAGTCTTTCGTTCTCCCTTTCCCTGTGGTTTGCTCTCCAACTTCCTTTTTCTGGACCCTCTCGGTTCGTAAATAATCTGACAAGTGCTTTAGTCGACCGCGTATTAAATTAAATGAGACTCGTATTCAACTATCCGTTCTCAGTGAAAGTAACGCGGGATAGAGTCAACGACTGAGCTTCTTGTAGTCCATCGTTTGAATCGTTTTGAATCCTGTTTTAGATCTGGTAGATAAGATATTTGTAAACGAATGTTTGCTAGAAAGCAGTGTTTTACATAATCAATAGTAATACTTGTTCGGATAAATGTCGATTCCGAGCATCGTAGACGACCAATTTCATTACAGCGATCTAGTTAAATTTCAATCAATATTTGCCGCAATAATCAGCTCACGTTCCATAATTAATGTTTTACGATTCGATTTCGCGTAACGAGCCGCTCTTTAATATCTTCTTGATTGATGACGACTCACGTACTACTTTATTCCCTTCTCTCTTTTCCCTTTAACCGAACACGGACAATTTCTGATATTCTTTTTTTCGTCGATTCTATTAGCGAATCGTTCGTCTCTCGTTTGTGCCAATAATTGGTCGCGGATTGGTCATCTAGATCCGCAATTAGGATCAGAGCTGAAAGGACTGTACCAATATTTGCGCTCAGCTAAATAAATTGGATAGAATTGTCGCAGCGTATCGAAGACTCAATATTTCTCGATTTTTCCCAGATTGTCGCGTACGTCAACGACGAAGCGATTTAATTAGACCGCTCGTCGCAACTTCTGCCAATTTATATTTTATTCTATTTTATTTTATATACATAAATTTATTTGTCTCTCTCGAGTGTAATTTATTCGAAGATAGTTTGCCGGTGTTTTTAATGATGCGTAAGCTTTCAGATAAGTCGCTACACGTGATTCATCAAAGTCGTGTCATCCGCGCGCCGTCACGTCCCGACAGAAACGCAGGTAATGATTGTATCGTCATTTATCACGTCTTGCGCCGCACGAAGATATCGTGTATACGTGTTTCGAATATTGTGTTTAGTTATCTTTCCCGCGAGACAATTTATCATGTTCGATCCCTTCTCGACTACCTTCTCGTGAGGCATGAAATAAACATTTACTGTTTAGCATACACCTAGCTTAGTAGAAAATATACAAAGCATATTTTCCAATGTCTCTTTGTGTCATTCAATAGTTCATTTTTACAAAGTGATGATGAATCTATAAGATAATTCATATTATTTACTCTTTCTTACCAAATATGGCTCTTATATTGCATTAATGCGCATATGGCAAATGAATTTTATAATAAATTCAAATAAATTTGCAAGAATTTGATATATTTAATTTAAATAATTTGCATTCTTTACATTTCTCCCCGTAGAGAACTAATTTCGTCCTGTATCGATAAAATCCAGATATTTTAGAGATGAAAAACGTTTGAAAAACAAAAATTCTTTCCCATTGTTATATCACTGACAGTTGAATTTCGTAGTAATATTTGAATTACGTAGTAATATTTATTTTTCTTATACTAATATAACTTTTTCCAAATGTATATATATGACTGATTCGACAACGTTCTCCGCTTTAAAATCTCCACGGAATGAGAAATACGATTAATACTTTTTCCTTCGGTACAATGTTTTAATGGCAGTAGTTGGTCGAATTTGCTGTTTTTACAATAAAAATTTTCAAAATATAATAAAATATAAGGGGGACTGTAGACTATAAGGATAAGTAAAATAATCGAGGCTACAAAAACCAAATTCTGTAGCTTCGATTTTTTTTCATATTAGTTATAAATTTCCCCTTATTATTAAAATATTATTAGGTAGTCAAATGTATGTAGTAACTGGTGTAAAATTTATTTGTCCGATAAGTCTCTTAATTTTGTTTGTAAAAATTCGAAATTGAAAAATGAACCCCCCGGTCTCCCCTATATTTTAAAAATAATTTTGTCTACCACGATAAAAATTATTTCTTAAAAAGTATTTTAATAGAATTCAATATTTTATATGTAACATTACGCTTTACAATACTTTGTCAAACAGTTTTACATTAATTCATTGCCAAAATGAAATAAAAAATTGACAAATTATGTATACGCACACAGTTATCTGAATGTTACACAGCTATGACTCATGAAGCAGAGGGCAATTAAGCGATGAACGTAATTTCGATGAACCACATTTTTTATTTAGAATTCTAGCGCATTCAGGCCGTGTGCAGTTTGCGATGAAAAATTTCCGCCGGCGTTTTAATAGTTCGCTAACTCGGTACACGATCATGCGCAATCTGATTAATTACACGTAGATGTGTATGTCAAAGTTCATCGCCGCAGGAAATTATTCATAGAAGTGGCGTGCAGATAACAGGCATAATTAACCGATGTTTCATAGCCATAGGACGATATAGTCGTAACGTTTACTAAAGTTATTTCGTACGCTTAGTTGTATAGTCACACATTTGATGAAGCATAGGCTATTCGTAGGTATATAGGCATAAATCTGTTATTGCCACTGCAAGTTATCGTTATGTTTTGATTAACGGACGATCGACTTTGATGAGATTGACGTATAAAGCTGTACGCTTGATTTATCACTTTATTGAAGATGTAATGCATTCCTATCTCTCTAATTCAATTGTGTTCAAATTTTAGTTATAAATATTAATTTTTTAATTTATATAAATACAGGAAGCTTTAAATATATAAAATATATAATGTTAAATAATAGAAACTCTTAATATTAATATTAAACTTTTATATTAGATTATAAAAAAAAAAATTAAATACCAATTTCTTTAAAAGATAATTTATAATGTTATATCTATTTGTAATTTTTACTTTTGATATGTAAAAGTTATGACTTTATATCGATTTAACGGCTCAGAAGATAAATTGATGCCTCAAATCTTCACGTGCATGCTTTGCATAGAGTATAGTCCCTATGCGCTTTCCCGAGGGTAAATTTATATTCGTGCGGATTATGCAAGGGGAAGTGACGCATTAGTGTTAAATTTGGATCCCGAATATGGCGCTAGAGTCTAAATAGAGGACGGTCCGCTGGATCGTGTTTATGAATTATAATCGCTTTAAAGCGAAGCGTCAGGGAACGTCGCAGAACAACGCTCCCATAATCTATCTCATATCGAAAGCAATTATTAATAAATCCATGCATATAAGATTAACCGCGAGGAAACACATACCTGCACAAATTGTATTCTTATAAAATACCGCTTAGAAAAGTTGAAAGTTCAGAGTACGTTATTGTAAATAACTATCCAATTTCTGTCATAGAAAATGGAGAAGTAAAAAATATATTAAATTTTACACACATAAAAATATCACTGGAGCATATCATTTCGTATATAGATTTATAGTATATAATTATCGCCAAACGTTCCCTATCCACGTGTCCCAGGACATTCCGCGTAATTTCCGAAACCGTGTTCAACAAACGGGTACTATCACCAGCGGGCCGTGTTTCTCAAAGTTTCACGACGCGCATGCGACGCTTTGCACCAGCGACTGTGTCGTTTAAGCGGATACAATAGCACACTTGCGGATCGTTTTTCTATAGGGACGTGACGAGACGAGGCGAGTTCGAGTGCGAAAAGTTTCGCTTGCTCGTAACGTTGTCGCGTGTCGCGTGGCGCTGAATATTTATTTTTTGCCGGGAAATTTCACGCTGAGTTGGGCAGTATATCCTGCCTGGACACCGTCGTGGAAGCCACAGCTATGCAGTTTTCCTTTTCGTGCGGAATAAAGTCCACCGAATAATTACGCAGATGGGACACGAGATATGAAGATACTGCGAAAACTCATTCCGTGATTGCGCACGTATGCTATCTCGTAGTTACGATGTCATTCGCTGACTAATGTCCATTTCTATTGTATTTAATGATGCTCTCTTGCCACTATCGGTTACTACAGGCACTAAAGTAGAAATGCCTATAATAAAGCAGCCCAAGAATAGTTGTGCTATTCGTACGTACTTATTTGATGATCAAGCTTCTCGAATCTCTACGTTTATATTCATCACATTTTGTTCTTCATAATGTAAACTAATAGAGTTTCATTGATAATAGAAAAGACAGAATTTCACCGTTAATGTAAATTCAGATTTACATTATATCATAAATATTCGATAAATTCTTCTCTTTGTGATTTCTTAGTTAAAAAAATTTTATAAAAAGAAATTTACGCCTTTCTGATATAATAATTAATTAATTAATTAATTACATTTCGCAAATTAATTGACCATTAAAATATAATAAAATCCACAATAATACAAATTGTCCAATAATACAAAATCTTTGTTCGAGGAACTGATATTTTCGCGTTTCCAGTTTACATAGGAATTTACCGATATGATGTGAAATTATGGAGTATTAAAAAAGTATGCTTTCAGTTTATGGGAAATGTAATCCCTGGTGGCTGTTCTATCCTTATTATGTCTTAACGGCTTTCCCATCGAAAACTTCCGGCACCTATATGCCCCTTACCTCTCTCGCATGATGTCTTCACTAAAAGGAGCTCTCAACGAAACGTCATCCGGTCAACGATACGATCGGACTCTCCACACTGCACATAACAGTCGTTTTCGTCGTATATTGATCTCGGGTTTCCGGCTTCTTTCTAACACACCTTTGCCATTTGTACAGAAGAAAGCTAATACATCATTTTATACACGTACTTTCATGGAAAGTTACTTTGATTTTTTGACTCTACGATTTATTCCCGATGTAAATATATTTCGTAATTATATTTGAGTGTAAATTTATACAGAAAGAATATAATTTTACTAAAATGTTTACAAAATTAAAAATAATTTTGTAAATATTTTAGTACAATAAAATTATAATTTTGTTGGATTATCAAAAATATTTATGTAGATAATTCAAGCATGATGAACAATGTTGCAAAAAATTTTAATATTGCTATATTTTAGTAATGCTATATTTTAATAATTTTGCTATATTTCAGTAACCAGCTTAAGCTTACATAATTATTTTTATAGTTTAACAAAATTATTTTCGGGTCTGTGTATCTAGTTAAATTTAATCAAATCTAGCAATAAATTAAATACTTTAACTTACTACAAAACCATTTTTTCCGTGTACACTGTAGAAAAAAATATTTTGTATGAATAATTATATCTTGGTTGATATATAAATTAGAAAAACTTCCTTATTTTTAATTTAAAAATAAAAAAATTTTCAGATATTAATCAAAATATGGTAATTTATATATAAATCCACATATAAATTCATAATTCATTTAATTCGTAATTAATTTAATTAATCGTAATTCACATATTAATCAAAATATATTTATATAAACATGGATGGGATTTCAACTAAAGCAATATAAAAATATATATTTTGTTTTCTTTCTCTGCAATCTTTTTAGAATTATTATATAGGTAAGTAAACTGTTTTAACAATATTCTAAAAATATCGTATCTAAAATTTGGTTCTTTGTCATACTTTTTGTAACAAAATTTCTTTTTATCTATCAATTTATGGGAAAGGCAGCATCTAAATCAAGCATCTTGCATGCATGATTAGAGCATCATGTATTTTTTTTAAACAAAAAAATACGTTGCTAAATTTATGTTTCATATAAACGCATTAAATTAATGATATAAACAGATCATAATCAAAAGTAATGTTCATAGGAATAAGATCTCTATTAAAATACGAGTTACCGGAGACTTGTGAAAGTTCGAAGACAAATACGATCGTAGCCACGTCGACAAATACGCTTAACTGATTGCACTACTCGGCGATGGTGCTCGATTTACTAGATAAACACGATCCTTCTGACCTATATCGCATCGGTCAGTCAAACGTGCATTGGCTCGATACGTCCCGTCAGGTTCAACGAAGTTACCTACCTAGATTCAATTCGACGCCGTTAAATTCTCTAGTAGTTTAAGTACTGATTATTCCACTGGAAATTCCTTCCTCTGTAAAACGCTCGGAGGCGATTTGTGGGAAATGTGTAGCCCTGTTTGTTGCAAAATGCATAAGATCGCGCAGATCGCGAAATATGATTGAAAGCAAAATAGAATAAACGAACAAAATTGAAGCTAAAATAAAGCAAATTTAATCAACTGATTTAATTTGACATTAATAAATTATACAGGGTAAGTATGCCATCGATGAACCGGTGCAACGGATGGACCAGTTAAATATTTTTGTTATTATATGTGATGTCGCGTCATTTGTGATAGAGAAATTATAAACTAGTAAAGAAACAGCCGTCATATTAATTTACATTCAGATAGGTGCAGCGAAGACGCTGCAATTTGGCAAGACGTTTTTGTGCATTTTGATCTTATTTTTCCCGATTTTGCAAAGATTACTCAAACTATTTAATGAAAATATATTTTATGAATCTCAATAGCCCAGTAAAATTGAAGATATACGCTTTAAAATGGTCTATTTTACTTTCGGCAATTATCTATATTTAGGCACAGTATTATGAACGATGTGATAATCGATACATTTTCATGAATGGGCCACATGGCGAGGCCATGAATGGGCCAATGGTTAATCCATTGACACATTGTGTGGAACAAATGAGTATAGCACTTATAGCCATAAGAAATGCTTGCCAATCCAATAAATAAAGCATAAGACAGTTATGTGTGTAATTATTTGTTTTAATATATGCATAACTATTTTATGTTTCTTTATAAAAGTTTATATTATAGTTTATATTATATTTTATTATTTTACGTAGACAATTTTATGATAAACACGATTGATGCCTAAATGTTTATTTCATTTTATAATTGTTTCGATTATATTATGTACAAAATATGTATTTAATTTGTTAAGGTTTGTATACGTAAATATAAGAATTCTTTCAAGAATTTTTAATAAACATTATATTTTCAATAAACTTTCATATGACCCAATATTTTAAAGTGTAATTGTTTAATGTCCAATTTTCAGATGGTCCAATGACCATTATCATGACTAAGTCTGTCCATAGCAACGTAATTTAATATATAATCATAAAAAATAAAGTAATAATAAATTCTTATTCTAGTCTCACAAGAGAAAGAGAGTGAGGGAAGAGGGAGAGAGAGAGAGAGAGAGAGAGAGAGAGAGATGAATACATTTTTTTTCAAAGGTAATATCTTGAATGTAAGAGGTTTTCGAAAGTATATACACTGTACAATTTTTTTCCGTTGTAAAAATATAATTGTTACGAATTAATTATCTTAGGCAATTTATTGATGACGTACATATCAACAACTTAAAATATTAAGCTTTATAACAGTTACGCAATTTTTTAGTTTATTTTAAAAATCGATTGGACGAAATTATGGCCAGAATTTCTAACAAAAAAAGTAATCTTTCTTATTAGACTTAAAGCAATTGCCGTATTATTACCCAGTTATTACATTATCGTGTTAATTCGCACGTCATCAGGCTCGACTGCACTCCACGACGATCTCCTAGACAGCGCGGAAGTTAATGATCGATTTAATGCAACGTTGACGCGAAAGCTGATACGCGCTAAGCTATGGTACTTATAGCTTAATCTGAGCTTTTCCCGACGACACGCTTGTCGATAGAAATCGTTTCGTCTCTAGGGTCGTTAATCTCAGTCGCACTTTGAGCGACAGCGTAGAACGATCAAACGTAAAAATAAAATTCACCATCGAATTTTCGGACGTTCAAATTGCGAATATCTTCAAGAAATTCAAAATATTATTTGCTAATTTTAGGATCAATATCGTGAGAAAGAATGTAAAATAAGATCGTTCTTCAATACATAAATTATTCCAATATTTTGTCATTAAAAGTGCATTAATAACATTAGTATAAGTTTTCATATTTCTATATTAT
>NW_017305767.1:297438-321633 GCF_001594115.1 Trachymyrmex septentrionalis | reverse complement strand
ATATATAATTTTTATATTTTATAATAATCTTCAAAGCTTCTTTATAACAATTTTTTAAAATATTAATATAATAAATATTTCAGATATTCAAAGCTCTTACCGCACTTCGTGTTATGCAATATGCTATTTTATCCTATAAGTAAACTTGTGGATTAACGTTCCACAAAATCTTAACGGTAAACATAAAGTTGTATAAACTAGGTGAAATACTAATGAGAAAACTTTGTTATCTCTCACTCTCTCTCTGTCTCTCCCTCTGTCGCCCTTATATGATTTAAATCTTATTTTATGGTCACGTACATTCAATTTGCAACAACAAGTTTCTTAGTATATTAATCGTATATTAGCTGTATGATAACTGTTACCATTGTAAATAAAACGCACTGTGTTAAATGATTTAATTATTATATATAGTTTGAACAACCGAAGATTTATTGTGGTTTGCGTTTCGTGCTAGTTGAAAGTTTCAATTGATCATGCGAAGTGATGTTGATACAGCTGACGCTTCGCGTCATGCATTGTTTTTTGAGCATAAATTGAAATATAGGAGGAAATGTATGTATGTGAAATTTTTAAATTTACGTGTTACAAAATAATATATAATCGCGGGAGTGAAATTAAATAATTTAAATCCGCAAAATAATCATATTTATGATAAATTAAGATCCAAAAATTTTTATTCAAAAAAACATTTATTTTTTATTTTTTTCTTAAGCGAGAGCATCTTTTTGTCGATAGAGACATTATCGTGTTCAATTCAGTCCGATCATCCACGACCGTCGCCATCGCCGCGAATAGCGTTTTTAAATTCGAGAATAAAAAGTTCCGCGAGTGAACCCGGCTGCAATGATACGCGACAGCTGCTCGTGCCACGCTCGTAGAAAAGCAATTTTAACGTATCGCAATTGAATGGGGAGGAAGTGTTTATAAAAGACTATATGAACGAATGAATGAATAAAAACAGAAGGTATATGAAAAATGTGTTCGTTATAATTACAATAGCGAAAAAACGTCCACAAAGCAATGCGGCTATCGCCAACGTATTTGTCCGCGGGAAGTACTCCGTTACGAACGACGGAAAGAAACTAAATGCAAGGATGTGGGAAACAACCAACGGAAAGCAACCCGTACAAACAGGAAAAAAAGGAGTGAGAGGTTACATTGCGCTTTACGCAAAGCGGAACCACATTTAAAACGCTATTGCTGGAAATGAAGTCGGCGAGCAAGAATGTTTCTTGACTTATTATAAAGACGTATTATACTTTTCAAATCAATATTAGACACTTAAGTATACTCTTAATATGGAACGAGGAGAAATCTAACTCGTGGAATTATAAATAATTATACATAAGGATTATGCCAGTTCCTATTTTTTTTTCAGAATTTCCATGATTTCAGTCACGAGGTGACAAGAAAAATCGAGGCGCGAACACAATGTCTCGCGAAAAGCACTCTCAGTTTCCAGTCATGGAAACTGAACCATGGAAACCGGAAAAAGCTCGAAAAGAAGGCGCACAGAACAATTTCATGAAAGAAGCCCATTGTTTGATCTCGACACGTTACACAGCCAGCTAAAATGTCAAAATAAACGAAATGAGTATATTTACATGTAGTTATACTCGTTATCGTGTAGGATTATATTTCGGTATGCTTAACTTTATATTAACAAAAATGAGAAGTTCTAAACATTGTGATGAGAAGATCTCAATGCTTCCTACTTTGTGAGTGCATTCGATTCTTTCATGGAATAAAAGTAAAATTTTCTCAGAGATTGCGTTACACAGTGGCTTCGTGGCTGCACTTTCGAAAGAAAAAAATTACATGCTCACTCGGAAAAGATTTTAAATCACGTACTATTTGGCAAAAAAGTGCACCCGACGTTTTCTTAAGTAAAACTTGCTGTCTTGATCAGTGCAAACCTTTTTAATTTTCTTATGATAACTTGCGCGAAAATAAAGTCTTTGTTAGTCAAAGTTTGCGTTTTTATAAAAAAAATGTGATTAATTATCTTTACTTTTAAGATTTAATTTAAAGTTAATTCCTGATTTTTTTTTGAAAATAACCTAAAGTAATCTTTTAGTTTTAAAAACGTTAGCTAAAACAGCAATGTTTATGTTTATAAAATATACTATTCAATTAACAAACAATTATTACAACTTATTATTAGATTATTTTGCAATCATGTTGAATACTTAACAAATCAATTAAAAATTTTGAAAATATTATTTATATATCATGACATTTAAGACTTCTAATTTAAAGATAATAAAGATCTTATACGATATAAACTACAATACAAGAAGAGTACTTTTCCTTTTTATACATCAAAATTTTCTTTTTAAAATTATAAAATTAGTTTATTTTTCTTATATATTGATAATATCATTTTCCATTTAATTATCGGTTCATTTGTATAAAAAAGTCCCTTTTATATATATTGCCATTAATAAAATTTATACTGTAAAAAACATTTATGGAATAAAGATGACTCACATTATCCTCATAATTGCGTATTTTTAAAATACAATTTCTATCGAATAAATATTCGATTTATTAATTAAGGGTCAAATTAGCTTTAGAGGGAGACAAGAAACGATTACATGTAAATTATTTCAGGAAAAGAAATTAATTATTTTAGTTTTCTTTCCTTTCGTTTTTTATCGTTCTCGTTTTACTTTTTCTCAATTGAAATATAAGGAAAAGTGTTTTTGGTATTTCGATAATAATCTTCAACAACTGTGTATAGTCACCGGTGTAGATATATTTAGAAAAAATATTCTTCCAACAATAATTCTGCCCTGCACCATATTTTTAATGAGAAATGCTATAGTCACTTTATCAACAAGTAAATAAATACCTTTTTCTTATTTTTATAAGAGTTAATATATAGAAAGCTATGAGATGCCAATATCAAGCATCCCTTTTTATCCCTTCTTAAAAGAATAAAGAAATTCGAGAAATTTAAAGAATGAAATAAGAGCTTCTATTATACAATACTACACCGTAGTATAATATCTATCTATTTACATTCTAATAACATCTATATTTATACTCCGTCTTTCTCCTTTTTCAGAATTCACTATTTTTCCTCAAGTCTTTCGCTAATAATATTTACCAGATTTTGTGTGCCGATTACTAAATGGCAATGCATTTGCAAGTAGCATCTCTTTCTTTTTTCATAGCTGATAATCCCGAGGGCGAGATACGGCAGGACGTGTAGCGTGCGCTAAGATAACAGGAAGTCTCGAATGAGAGAATCGGGAACAGCCACAACCTGTGCGGCAGCATCTTCACGGGAAGTACTCGGTTACGAGAGTCACGGAAGAGAGGCAAAAAGACGAGAAACGAGCGGCGATGGAAGAGAAAACGTTCTGGTGGTATACATACCCGCGAATGGGAAAGGAGATCGGGAACTTTGAAGGAGAATAAAGAGGCCAGCTACGAGGAAGGAGAATAGAACGGCATGGCGTCGACTGCCAATCGTCTATGCGAGATCAGAATCGTCCGGGATCTTGGCTGCCTTTGTGCCGCATCGTGACGATTTCATTGCAAATCCCGGTTTTCTGCCATTTTCGATCTTTACAGGGAATTCATTACTGAAAATATCGCTGCGCGCATACTCGATTCGCCTGCAGTCGAATATCTATTCGTACCAAAATATAAGGTTTTTGTTATTTTTACTTTTTCCGGCGACACAACGTCACATACATCTGCTTCTGATAAATATTATGTAACAGATGCGACTAATAAAAATCTACATGTAGTTTTGTATCATGCTACATTTTTTTATTGGCTTGTATAATATAATATCATAATTATAAATGACAATACTATTGTTTCATATTTCGTGGTATAAAAAAATAAATTTACAGAGTAAAAAGAAACAATTTTAAATTTAATAGTAAACAATCAAAGACTTCTATTTTGCTTTTATCTGATCTTAGAAAATCAATTTCTAATTTATCACATTAACAAAATGAAAAAAAATACAATTATCTTACATAATAGCTTTCTTTCTTATTTTGTCAGTAGAGTGACATTACTATTGTACAATAAGTTTAAAGTTTGTGGAAGAAACATTCGGCAGCGATCTAAAAATGTCTAATTGAGTATATAGGTAAATCATTAAAGATGACATAATACGCGATATATGTAACCAGATAATAGCATTGTTGCAGATGGCATGCAGCTTTCACATTCTATAAAAGTTTTTATTCCGCGCGCAATGCATGTGCACACATTGTCCTTTCTACCCTTGTATACCAATTACATTTTATAATTCTCCTTGCGTTGGATATTCCGGTAGTTGGAGTTTTAATTACTGCAATGTCGTTTTTAAATGCGACACAGAATTCTTTTGCTGCTTTATACGTATAAGCCGTTCTAATGTGAACTATATTCTGCGTTTCTGTTGCGTAACGTACGTTGCGTAAGCTTTTTATGACACGCGATACGAAACGACTGATACAAATGTCGTGGAAAATTTAATGTAAATAATTCTGACGCATACACAACAAGATCTCCAAGTACAAATATTGTATATTACATGTAAACATATGGAAAATGAAAATTATAAATTAAAAAGCATCCATGCATTAAATTGAATACATTAAATAAATTATGTAATACGTATTATATGTTATATGTTATGAAAGAAAATAGTATACATTTCGAAATATTTTATATGTTATTTCCAAAATAAGTTCTAAGAATACTATTTTTACGCTTATCGTTTCATTAATTTTCATTTTCCATGGATAATTTTAAAGGCACTGTTGATTTTTTATATTAAATTCTAATAGATAAATATGTAAAATAAGTAAAATAAGTAAAATAAATAAAAATAAAAAAGTGAAATACAATCCAACTTCAATGATAGTAAAAACTCATTAAATCTCTCACAAGTATGTAAAAATTTTTCAGATTTTTATATAGCACAAAACAATATAAAAATTTGTATTAATTCGAAGATCCAGGCTGCGAGCGAATGGTGAAAATTTCACATTGCTATGGAAGGTTAATATACTAAGGTTAATATACTAAAAAAATACAAAATATTATTTTTAAATGTTTTGAAACATTTTTATAAGTAAATGAAAATATTTTAAAAAGAATTAAAAAATTATATATATTGTAGAATTTAACTAATTCTTAATGCGTGTAAATAATAGATTCAGGTAAAATAACTGCAATCCCTTTATCCTTTTATCTCATTAGCCGTTAAGCAATTATAATACTACTATTTCTTCCCTTTCTTTCTCTCAATTGCATAATGTCGCATATTAGAACGCACCGCAGAGTAATTTACATATAATTTAATTCGGTTTGTGTCCTTGCACAATGCTTTATGCATAAAAATATTTTTCAATGCAAGTAATTTTGCGATAGAGCACGCATAATTGCTGTTCATTTAACCTATTAATAACAATGAAATTAGTATATAATTTGGCTAACAATATTATTCTTAACAACATTCTATCAAATAGAACAGTATTTTCCGAATAATGAAGTAAATTATACACAATAATAATGGAAAATAGTCATGTAACTTTACGCGAATTATATACACGGAGATCATATACAAGGTGTCCCATAAGTTTTTAAAGCGCTTTTGTGTAGATAGAGCGGACTAAACTGAGTCAAAAAAGTCCTCTACTATTTTACAAATTTTTCGCAATAGTTAACAAGATATTAATTACTAAAAATTCCCGAATATTGGTCTTTAATAATTTTTTACTCAAATACTATCAACTTTACAAAAAAACTGCAAGAGAAAAAAAATCATTTATTTTCTTCTCATAGAACTCTAAGAATTTTTTCAGAATTTGTCATCAATTTTTTAGTACTGCATTTTCTTATTTTTACCAACATGAGGAAATACGGTATTAAAAAATTTTGAAAAAATTCTAAAAAAATTCTCAGAACTTTATAAGAAGAAAATAAACAATTTTTGTCTCTCGCTGTTTTTCTGTAAAGTTGACAGTATTTCAGTAAAAAATGATTGAAAAGCAATATTTAGAGATATTTAGTAATTAATATCTCGTTACTATTGTGAAAATTGCAAAATGATAGAAGACTTTTTGACTCAATTTAGTCCGCTCTATCTACACAAAAGCACTTGGCAAAAATTTACAGGAGACACCCTGTATATTCAATATAATTACATATATAGATATTCCTTTTTACTTCTATCTCATGTGCCGCTTGATGTATTCCGATATCGCAGCTGATCAGGACGTCCTTGTCGAACATTACGCGCGCGCAAGTCAATGTTCGATCGCGTCTACTTAATATTTTATTGCGCCGCTCGACGCTGGAAATCGTGAACGGAAAGACCGTAATTTCGAGATCACGACGTCGTAAATTGCAATACGGCGATCTACTTTTCGGCGGAGAGCGATACAGAATTTCGGGACGTTAAAGACCATTCTCGCGGCAACTTAGCTCGAGTCGATACTGGATAAATATTCAATGCAGCGGGGCGTCTTCAATAAATCTCACGCCCGCGTTTTCGTACGAATGAGCAATGAAGAAAGCGTTGCACAATCGCCTTGCCAACTTTTCAAAATAGAATTCTAATACAACGGCAACACAGTCATATTTTATAATCTTATTGCATTTTAGAATCTTTATTGTAGTATAACATTTGAGAGTAAGAGGTAAATCGAAAAATAAATATTAAGCAGTAAACTAAATAAAAATCCGCTAAAGTATAACGAATAGTAGAAGCATATAATTAACATTTCTCATAGTAAGCTGACGTCAAGATGACGTAAAATGAGTTTGCTACCAGGAGTACATCCAAAGAAAGATTTCTTCAATTCAAAGACATGTCTTTTTGCTGTTGCAGTTAAAGAAAAAATTTCTTTGATATGAACATCATTTCTTTGATTCAAAAATTATTTTTGGAAACCAAATAAAATTTTTTATTATCAAAGAAATCAAAGGAATTTTTTCTTTAACCATACAACAAAGAAATATTTCTTATTCGCATTCTGAGTGTAAGAAAATGTTTTAAAGTAATTATGGCCATTACGATTTCTTATCAAAGAAGTACAAAAAATGAAATAATACAGGGAATTAAATAAATAATAATAATTATAATTACACACGCGCGAACGCGTGGAACGATGTGGATTGTAGATCGAAATTTCGAAACATAAGACTATCAATTAAGCAAATTTCGAGAATAGTGCAATGCATAAATAATCGCGCAATATTCTGCGACAAAATTCTAGTGCAATAAGTACAACATGGCTGGTAACACTACCGTGCGCTTTTACTTAGAGATTCCTCGAATTACACCGCATCATAAATTCTCGAGCTCGTCGGACTCTCGCATTCATCGGAAATTCTTACTGTGTAAAACGCAGCGGCCATGGTCGCAAACGGATATATGTAAATGGCACCTTAATAAAGTCAAAAACGGCAAGAGCGAAACGCTAAATGCATATACGACACGGTGGACTGCAACGAAACGCACACACATCGCGCATCCTCTTTGATATTTTCAGTTGACGTCGTACAAAAAATTGCTTTCTAGTAATTGCATTCATGCTAAATTATAATTAATTGCGCCAACCGCAATCGATAACGTGAGAATAGATAATATTGTAATAAATTGTATCACAGTAACAATTAAAGCTGAATAAACGTTAATATTAATAACAAATGCAGTAGACGACAAAAAATATGTAGTAACAGAATCGGATTTAATTTAAAAACTTTTACCCACTAACTCTCTCTTTTCCGTTCACTTTAACGTTTTCTACTGTCTTCATCGTCAGAAGATTACTTTTATGCAAAACAGATTTTTGACTTTAATTTGATTTGTCCTTCAATTTCATTTACCCATTTTATTTCCATAACAATGATAACAATAATAATAATAATAATAATAATAATAATAATGATGATGATGATAATAATAACAATAATAATAAGAATTCCTTGGAGTCTCTTTAGAAATTTTTATAAAAAAATAGATATTTTTCAAGAAATTGTTAAATATTATATTTGCATACGCGAGAAATGTTTGTCACGCAAAATTCAAACATAATATAAAAAATAATATAGGAAAGTTTTATAGTAAACGTTTGTACATGTGATCGTTGGAAGAGAATGGCTCGAAAGTTTGACGACTTCACAATGGACGCATTGTGTCTTTGCAACATTAGTATCCAAAAATATTGGGAGTGTCACGTATCACAAAGCTCTCGCTACGCGCGGGTATTGAAACTCCGGGAAGGTTTCACCAACTTTTGAAGCAGATTTTTCGACCGTAATGTCAAGTGTGTCATCAATACTCTCGTGAAGCTTCTCTTTCTCTCTCTCTCTCTCTCTCTCTCTCTCTCTCTCTCTCTCTCTCTATCTATCAGGGTTACGTCACACAAGATTGATTTTTCATTGCAAAATGTAACAAAGCCGCATCTCAGTATATCAAAATTCAACGATGCTTTTCAAATTATTATCGTTATATCTATAAGCTTACCGTTAAATTTATTTCTAGTCATTAAATTAAGGTATGGGAATTGTATTATCGTTATTAGTCATTAAATTAGAGTATGGGAATTGTATTATCGTTATTTATAAGCTTATCGTTATATTTGTTTCTAAAATCGAAGACCGGAAAATAAAAATAATTTCCTATTTAATAGATAGATATCTTCAGAAGCCAACAGTGTGGATGAGAGAAAAAGAGGAAATAGAGCAAATGGCACGTAGTTTTTTTTTTTAAACAGAGTATCCGCGAATCGATGGAAAGTGGATACATATCGTTATTGCTTGTGAAATATGAAGACTCTTTTTGTTAGCAGATATGTTGAAATTCTAATAGGTTTCCAACCGTTGAGAATGTTAAGCCACATACCTACAGATATACAGCTGTATATAACAGATATTTAATTTGATAATTAATTAGTAAGATATATTGTAGTTCAAATATAATAAATTAAGAAATCGTAATAAATTGATAAAATTTTTATCCTTCTATTATTGATTTAGCTTCTGTTACTGGATTAGTGAAACAGCTGTATTTGCATACACAGGAAACAGTAATTATTAACTGATTACACGTGTATACAGCTGCATTATAGTAAACACTAAACAGTATATCTACTAATACTTGCGGTTAATAATTCATATTTACATCAGATATAATAGCAGCTGTGATTTTATCATAAATGTATAATTTCTCTTTCATTTTTCAAAGCGAATCAGAAAATAAAATCGTATAATCGAGTTGCAGAAGTAACTAAATTGCAACTTCGAAACAATAGTATAGAATTGAAGCTACAAATACTAACTAATTGGCTTACAATCATTACGCGTACAGATAGCACAACAAATAAAGGATTTTCAGAGGAGCGTAATTCACGAATTAAGGATTAAAGGATGCAAACGCACAAGCTCATTTCGTTTTGTTCGTTTTAGCTCTCACATGACACCCCCGCGGCACTATTCACGATGTTTTGCGCGGTATATTATTGGCGCGTCATTTGCAGGAACACGATATCGCCGGATTTCATTTCCGGAGGTCCGAAATACGATCAAGCGGTAGTGAGGGGCACACATTCGTACATCGTTGGTAATGCTAGAACGCGACGACGAGCTTCGTGTGAATAGGTGCGGTTTAATCGCGGATCGAATTCGCGACGAATCAGTAGAACCGTATCATCGCGACCTGGCACATGTTGCGCGCGTATTATATCGCGACGTTAACACGATCATAAATAGCTTACGAAACCGCGTCCGAAATTGCGTTGCTAATAAACGCTAATGCCGAACTGAGAACGCGATTATAATGAGCTCTTCGAACAATTGCAGACAATTTCCGCACAATGAAATCACCGCAATGCAGTTCCTTGTCCTCGGTTTGTTACAGTTATATTATATATAGCTTCGTGTCCCGACGGTTTAATAGCTATAAGGAAAAAAATATATATTTGAATGATACAATTCTTTTTTTCGAGTTTTCCTATCACCCACATATATCTCTTTCCAAAACCCAATTCGTATCGCAATATTGATGGCCACACAATATATCGTCGAATGAAATCCGCCTAACGGCAAGATTTCACGCTATCTGCGAAATGTTAGAGCCGATTGTGTTCTCCGGTAAGAGCACGATGCGACATTTCCAATGAGATTTCATCGTTATCGAAAAACGATGCAATGTTTTTAGTAAAATACGCTGCATACGCGAATATATTCCGAAGTTTTAAATGCACGATATTGACGTGATTTCATGTCGCCCGCGAGATTTCGATGTTACGTTTTATTCGGATTTTACGCGCGATCTCATTACCTGAGGTATCTTCATTCCCCCACCGTTTTCAAAGGATGTTTATGGAATATCGAGATAACACCGCTGCTGCATCCGGTAGAACGGCATATTATGTTGCCGCGGGAAAGGTTTTACATAAATATTCCCGGATATTCCTATTGAGCAACGAATATTTGCATATAATATGAAATTTATTCTATTTCCCTTTCGTTTTCGATTATCCATTATCGCTTTAAATCTGTTTATAATAAAAAATTGTAAAGAATTATTTAAGACCGCATGTGATACATAACACGTTAATTTTTTCTATAACATGTCGATTGAGCAAGATTTATTTTATAAAATAATTTCTGATTAATTTTTCGGAATACAACAAATAAAATATTATTATCTGTTTAAGATAAATAAATTTCAAAATTTTAATTATCAAAATTTATTTACAAAAATATTTTGTGTATCGACTATTAAGTTGCATTAGGTGGGAAATTTAATTTGTAATCATAGTTTTAACTTTCATATTAAAAAAAGATCGATTTTATATTGATTAAGAAATTGAAAGCGAAAAGAAGAAAATGTTTTAAGACATTATATTCACATCGATCTCTATTGATTTTATAAATTTTCGGAGCACAATATTAAACTAGATTTTGAAGTCAATTATGAAAATATCAAGTAATGCTGTTGGTAAGGAAAATAATCGAATTTCCATAGAAACATTTAAAATAATTCACACATTCTTAACATATTTCCCCAATTTGCAAATTGGGAATTAAATCGAATTAGAAATATTCCATCTTAGAGAAACCTTCAAGAAGTCTAAGGAGAAAAAAAAGTATGACATGACGTTTTGATTGCTATCGCGAATAGCTTTGTTGATCTAATAAGAAATCCACATCGGGTCGCAATATTATTTTCTGTAATAAGCATGTCATATCTTTGTATGAGAATGGAAGCCCCTTGAGCTTAGGTTTTACGGTAACCATAAGTACGAAGGTCTCGTTGTGCTGATGGGAAAGTTACATAAGCCCTGTTGATCCCTTTTAAGTCCTAGCACGTGTTCAAGGAGGCATTCTTCCGACATTGATTTGCAGGTATTTAAGATAGTTCGCGTACAGAAGATCCCGTTGTATATGTAATATCTTCAACGTCGTAAACGCAGTTGAGTGAGTAATATAAGAAATTTACGCAAATAAAATTATTTACTAATAATAATCCAAAAGCACGTCTTTTTACGTGCGTAATGTACATTTTACTTAATTTACAAAATTTGTAAAGTAATGCAATATACAATTCAAGAATACTTATTAAATTTTCATCATAATCAGCGTTATTACTTAATGTTAGAAAATGTATTTTAAAACATGAGCATTAGTGAATGTCGGAGAAACGAAGAAATTGCATTTAAGATTTCAGCAAAGATTTAATAAACGTTACCTATTTTAAGCAAAGATATTTAGAGAAATTTCCTGTAACTCTAAATTAAATGTTAAATGCTAAAATTGAAGTAAAATTTATTCTGGTTTGTATAAAAAATAAATTTACCACGCTGAATCAAATATACTTACAACAGTGTACTCGTATACGTTTCTTTATGAAATAGCCCGCAATTCCTGCCGCAAGAGAATTCAGAATTCAGAAGTGTTTACAGCACAACAAGTTACGCGTAGAATATGTTGAATATTAAAAATCATATATCGTCTTTTTGAATGACTGCCTTTAAATAACCCGCTAATGCTTTTATCGCGGGCGCGTTAAGAAAGTCTATTAAACGATTTGAAATTTCTTTGTGCATGTGTCCTTCGTTAATGGACCGGGTAAAAGGTTCGTGGAGTGGCGTGTGTAGGTGACATGCCGGTTCAAAGGTATTCATCGTGCAAAGAGTGAGAACGGAAATTGCCTTTGTTCCTTAATACACATAATACAGTTTGAGATTGCACGTCTGATTTATTTTGCGTAAAAGTAACAAATCAGCCGGTTAGATTGTACTTTCTTATATCGGTAACGTACCTCCTTTACGGTAACATCAGGCAAGAATGTGAAGTAAACCTCATTAAAGTATCCAAGAGACACTCGTTTGAAAAGAATGTGCAATCGGAATTAAGAGCTCTGCGGTAACGATAAAGGTTCAATAAAGTCGAGTTGTGGAGTTTAGGAAGAAAACTAAGACGACTGCAAACGAGAGCCATTTAACCAGCCATTCGTGCGAACGAAGAATCTCACATTTTGTCGACTGCGAACGAAAAGAAAAGCGGGAAGAAAGGTCTTTTTCGCGTGAAAAAAAAAATAAGTCTTCAAATGAATAACTTCAAAAAGTAATTCACGAGACTTACGATCACGACGATAAAAATATAGTCTCTAGTCTCAAGCGCGGCGCGATATATTTTCAACAACGCACAATTCAAATTTTTAATCATCATAAGTAATATTAGATATAAAAGCTTGTCGAACGTCGTATGCTTATCTACGATAACGACTACCGTTTCTTTTCCATCAGTTTTCGCGTTCTCTTTCCTTCCCCGAAGACTAATATCTTACCGTACTGGATCTCCTTGCGTTTGGCGATTTTCCAATTATCGGTTGGATCATTCCGATCATACATTTGCATCCCCAGTTCTACTCTTCAGAACTTGTTTCAATGCTAATATGCCGCTTCGCTCACTTCTTGGCCTATATATGTGAGTCGGATATATGGAAAATGCCTCATTTTAATAGCCTCAGATATTTGTGCGAATAACAAAATGAGAGATTGATCGGAATAAATGTCAAGAGAGAAAAATGGAATTTAATGTTTTTATTAACAAAACAAATTTTTTTCTAAATAGAAAAATAATTAAATTCAACATCTTAACGTTAACAAAGAAAACACTTTTAAAGTTCTAAATTTAATTTAATAAAATTACCATATTCGTTTACACATAAAATTATCATATCCGTTTACAAATAATAAATAGATCTTATTTTCTTCAAATAGTTAATTTTGATCTAATTCCGAAATATTGTATAAAAATAATTTTCTATTTTTCTATTTCAAAAAATTTGGAAAATATATTTATAAAGTAAAAATAATCTTATAATGGCTCAATAATAATAAACAATAAATAGTAAGGGCTACAAGCCAGATTTTTATATATTTCAAATTCTTAGAACATACATTTCGATCTTTTTATAAGTACTGAGGATGACCTAATAATAAAGTCAAAACGTATGTTCTAAGAATTTGAAACTCATAAAAATCTGGCTTGTAGCCCCTTCTTGTTATTTATTGTTTATATGTATAAAAATAATTACTATAATTTAATAGTTTCAAAAGAGTGAAATTTTGGAATTGTTAAATTATATTTAAATTATAGCAATTGTAATCGTTTTTATGATGATACTCTTTAAATTTTTTGGAATCTTAATCTAAAGACTAAAAATTCTGCCATTCTTGAAAAAGAGTGACTCAATTTTTAATCTTTTTAAGAATGAGATTTCACTCCTTAAAATGAGATGCCACTTTAAAGAATTTAAAGAGTAATAATTATAATTTATAGTCATTTTCAGTGCCTATACACATATATTTGTTGATAGAATTAAATATATAATTATTATTACTAACATTATAGCAGTAATAACAATAATTATAAAATGTAATTATAGTCACAAATACCAAAAACTTTTCTGTCGGTGTATTACCAAAAATCACTACTTAATACATTATATATTGTAGATAGTAAAAAATTAAGTACAGATTCAAGAATTAAATACAAATTCTAAGGTGCCTTTATTGATAATTCTTTCTATCGATAATTATACTTTTTCATCAAATTTATCAACTGTTTTGCCATACGAGAAAGTTTATCGACCAATAAGCGTCTATCATATTGATTTCATAAGCGAAACTTCGACCGATGTTTCCTTATTTTACCGTAAAATCAACTTTTCCAACTTTCACCTGTTGGCGTCGGAATTTTCCGCACCCGTTTCGAACTAATCCTGCTGCCACGTCGCCTCTTGATTCCGTGTGCCGTCATTTGCATCCAAATGCGAAGAAGTTCCTCGCGAGATTACGCGCGACGACGCGGTTTATTAATATTGAAATTATTAAGCGGCCCTTAGTGCTTATATTATTTTTCTCATCGTTTTCGATTTTACATTTATCGCACGAACCAATATTCTTGGCCATTCTCGAGAATGACTTAGGCAAAATAAAAAATTAAATAAAAATGATAATTTTCTCGATTATTAGGCTTTTCGACATCAAGCTTGAAGATCGATAGAAAAATAAATCTCAAAATGTAATTATACATAGAATTTTTACGTACACTTAAGCATAAGCAGGCAACAATTATATTTTTAAACATTAAAAAAAAAAATAAAATGTATAGTAAAATTTTTTGTTAAATTAAAAAACTAAATGATTTACATGACTATGTCTACTATATATTTTAATTTTTGACATACAGATTTGGAATAATAATTTTGTTAAATTTTTGTATAATTTTTAATTGAATTAATTTCATCAAATATTGACATTCTTTCTTTCTGATGTGGAAAGAATTAGACTTCGAACAAGCAAAATTAATTACGTTAACTAAAAGTAACAGCGAATATTAACAGCTGGTCTATTAATCTACATTATTAATCGCTAGTCATTTTCTTGTCACTAAAAAGGTCATTTTGTAAAACAATACAGCGAAGACAGCGTTTTACTCTAAAACTTGCAGACATTGCATTGCAAAATTTATTTCGAGTCGTATCCCCATCGTAAGAAAAACGCACGTACGGCACGTACATTATATGCAAAGTGACGAATGGAGAATCACAATATCAATTTCGTCCGGAAATCGCTGTGAAAATTTCACGGAGCTCGACATGGACGTGCCTCGCAATAAAGGAAATTACGTGCTGCGCGAGCTTCTCGTATGGAAAACCGGTCGTCGCAAGTTTCACGATCCTTTCTGATATTCCGCAACAAAATTTATTATGGCTGTACGCCGCTCGTACAGGCGTTTTCCCGTGCCGCAAGCGAAATTCGAAACACTTCGCCATCATCTCCATCTCTCTCTCTCACGAAAAAATATTCGCGAAGCAAGTTTCGCTTTTCGTTGCTGCGTAAGCACGGGAAATCCATATTTATGCGGTATCAAAAATCCGATATTACACTGCGTCGCAGAAATGTTTCACGATCATGTTCAATTCAGTTTTTTTTTAAATATTATATTCTAGTCTATTTATTTTTTATCCGAGATTTCTTTGACTGTATTATTTTTACAATCAAAATTTTAACAGTTGTAAAAAAGGAATTGATGCAAAAATGGTTAATAATTTTTTTCATTAAATAAATAACTTGTTTGATCAAATGCAATATGTCACTTTTCGAAATTTAGAAGAAAAAAAAAAGAAATACGTATAAATATGTAAAATAGGTTTCCTTGCTTTTGTTTTCATAAAAATACGAGTGTCATATTTTTATAAAAAATATTTGTTTTATAAAAATATATCTATATTCCTCTTAAAGTTTTAAAAAACATTAGAGACAATATTGGTTACATCACTGTTACATATGATATTGGAATGTTTCCTTTAGTTTACCGGTATTTCTTTTTTTGTGCTCTTTATCATCTCGAATTTTTCTTCTGTACTATTTAAGGTTCACATCATAGACGCCAATCAAATTCTCGAGAGAACTTGAAATATAGAAAAAGAAAGAGAGAGGGAAAAATAGAGATAAAAAAAGCTGCGAAAGCGAAACGCATGACGTAAACAAGTGAGAAAAATAAGCTTTTCTTCGAATGATGAAGAGGATTGCAGCAACAGTCAAAAGGTACCTTTTCCCATTTGCGGTTACACTCGCTGCATTGCTGGTCAAAGCTCGCGAGTGAAACAGCTGGTCGCTGGAGACGCAACCTCACCTAGCCTCGTTCTTTTTATGTCCTGTCGCCATTACACGATAGCGACGCCTAGTCCAGTGATCAAAGTTCTTCCTTGTGTCTTAAGCATTCTAAGAAAATACGATCTTTGTAACTCACTCTGACAACGATAAGTTGGCGCATCGCTGATACATCCCGGATGGCTTACGAGAGCACGCGAGCGAATGAGGAACGCAGGCGATAATTCAGACGAAGTTGTAAAAAATTTATGAGCACGTACCTTACCGCTCGTTAAAAGTTATTCGGCCCGGACGAATTCACGGACGGCAGCTTTTAATTAAACGATAGGATCGCTTCTGAAGCTGACACCGACGTGCGTAAAGTATATTCTGCAAACGCTTCGTAAATGGTTTAATTTGGAACGTGGAGAAATGTACATAGCTGTCAGAATTGCCGATGGCAATCAGAATGTAAAAGTTACGAAATATCGACGCACATGACAAAATAAATTTGATCAGAAATAAGTTATTAATAGTTTTTAATTAGACTTCATCAAATAGATTTTTCAATGTATAAATATTAATTTTTTTAAATTGTAAATTAGATAAATCGCATTTTTCGCTAACATTAATCTTGTAAATTATTGCAGAGTGTTTATTACAATTTAAAGAATTATAAGTTTTATGATAACAAGGAAAAATAGTTAGAAAATTATTATTATTTATTACGTACATTACTATAAATATTATATATGAAATTAATATTGAGATTGTATATTGTCTATAAAAGATATTGAGTATCTTGATCGATGCATTTATTCATCCAATTTCATGTCAGTTATAAAAATGAAAACTTAACTCAATAAAAGTTTATAAGACTGTCTTTATGGCTGAAATCAGCGGGTTACTGAAAATTTCCATTGGTTGTGTTTAATAGCAAACACCCAATGGCAAGCTCGTAAAAGAGCACGCAAGCAATAGCAATTTCAGCAGTCTCGTCCTCCGCTGTCTATAAAAATCCGATCTTAAACGATGCTTTTCTTTCGTGTGTTGCTGAAGGGAAGGTGTTGCAAATTTACTTCGACTACCGTTTTCTATAAAAGCGTGATTAAATATCAACGATCGTAATTATCTGAAAAAATCACGTTATCGTCTTATTGCGAAATTGAGTTAAAAATTTGCGAGCCAATACGAAACGTGCTCGGAAATTTACTGATGGGTTTATAGCAAGTTTCATATTATATGTTTCAATGTTTCGATATTGCGCGGATTATGTGTATCTACCTCAAATATAGTTCGCAAAGTTATATAGAAGGGAGAGAGAGATAGAGAGGGGGGGGGGAATGTAGAATATACTATATATAATTTCATAGATCTCAAAGAAAAAATTTAAAAGATAGAATAGATTAAAAAAGAAAGATATAAGTAGCTTGTAAATCTATTGAAAAATTAATATTAATGCACTATTATAATAGAATAATTATGAATTAGAAAATTTTTCACAAAATTTTGCTGTTGTCATTTAAGTTTTGAATCAATAAATGAACAAAACTATGAAGAGTATCTAACACACGAAAGAAGAGAACTTTTAATTAAATTAATTACATATCTCTACTACAAGTATAAGTATCTTGTTTAGAATCGTGGCAACATTACACGCTTCAAAAGTACATTCTAATTATTGAATATTTTCAAATTGCTAAATATACGAGTATTATATTTAAATCATTAAAATATATCAACCAAATATGAAATAAACTTATTTATGCGCACTGAGAAATTTATATAATTACCATATATTATTACTAATGCAACGCATAATAATTCGTACATAACGAAGCATTGAGCAAAACTTAGCATTGCAATTAAATCATAACACGATTAATTAGTTATCTAATCTGATTTAATTAAAAAATAAAGACATGATACACTTCGTACATTGTGAGTTCTACACTACTGTATAATTCATTCATTATTGTACATCAAAACGCGAACACTAATAAAAGTCGAAACAGTTATAATACACTCTAAAGAACTTTTCAACTTAACAGAATTAATTTTGCAATATAATTTATTACCTGACGTAGTTCGAGTGTCTTGTTACTTTCAAGCTATAACTTTGTCACGTGTGTCCTTAAAACTTTAGTAAGTACAGTTAGTAAGTATAATATAATAAACTGCTAATTTAGCTATATTAGACAGATAAAATTTATTCGGATATATGTTTATGTCGATAGCAAGGTAAAAATATTGATCTTGACGTACAACTTCCCTTCATATATCTTCTCCAAGTAAACTTATCGAAAATAGCGTCCATTTATCTAGCAACATTTGTGTTTAATTAAGTGCCTCGAGAAGAACAATTTTGTACGAGCTTCTCTGCTTCATTCTCGTAATATCACCTTCGAGGTTGTATATCGAGTCGCGACCAGACCATTACTCTTCTATCGTCGCTTACGGATCGACTTTAGCAGCTTAGGAAGATAATATTTCTCATCGCTCGTATGAAGTAACTTCACTGTTTATCCATTAAGCGCGAATCTGATCACCTTCTAACCCGCACACTATCCCGACCAAGATACTATATCATGTCAAGAAAAAAGGTCGGTATTTTATTACACATAGTTCAATGCTGATATCGGTTACACTAAATTAGTAATTTTACACGAGAAATGTCGATTAATGATGTACCTTCATTAGAGTTAGAAATTAAACTTTTAGAATTGTTATTAAAACAAATACTTATGACTTAATTTTATAAACTTTTTTTTACTAAATTATAATTTATATTTCAAATTATCAACTATTTATTTTTTTGTATTTTTTAATATTTTTTACTATTATTGAAATAGATACTTTAATTTAATATATAAAAGAAAAAAATTCTCTAATAATAATATTCATATTAGAGAATTTTTTTCGAAGTATTCCCTTTATTTTATCAATTTCATTTAAATTCATTTTTTCGAAATATTCCCTTTATTTTATCAATAAGATCTATTTTGATTATATACTATTAAAATGCTACATTTTAAACAATTTAAATACATAGCAAAGATTACTATGTGATATTACTATGTGCCAAAATGTTTTTAAAATCATAATGAATAAGAATTTGCTATCGTTAGTTAAATATCGTTAGTTAAATACATATTATTTTAATATTAAGTAGATAATTGAAATAAAATCTTTCTATAATACAATATATTTTTGAGAATTAGTAAAATAATATAACTTTTTTATGGATACAGACTTAGTATTTTGTATCTATTGCTTCCCTCGGTTTCTATTCATGATTCAATTATAAAATACCTCGATAGGAAAGCGAATTACTATCCTTTTCGGGCGCATTGACTATGAATTTCCGGCGTACGCGAATGTCGCGGGTGAGCCATTACGCACTCTTGGTAACTTTAGATCTACTTTAGAAGCTTAAAGGGATAACGTCCCTCCGGGGTGTAGAAAGCATCTATTTATTAAAAAGTAGAGTTTCTCGAGAAAAAGACAAATATGAGTTTTAACCTGCAATGCTAGCTGTGCTTTTTGAATTATTGCTGTCGGTAAGCGCACGTAACAAGTAATAAAATAATAAATAGAGTTCGGTGACTGGAATTACTTAAAATTATAAAAAAATTTTATAAAAGTTTCGAGAAGATTTAGCGATAACAGGATGTCAAATAAGCTACTTTGTATATTATGCTTTAACTCTTTTAATGCGTCTGCGAATAAAAATTCGTTCAATAAGATGCATCCTATAATTCCTATAAAAAATTTATTACCTCTTAAAACTGATTAAAATTTTTCGATTAAGATAAATGTTCCAGTGGTCGAACATGTATACGTATCTGTTCGGACATTTACACAAAATGTATTATTAGATTTTAATGTCAAATGCTTTTTTTATTACAATATTATAATTTAAAGTTATAATTAAATTATGATATTATATTTAAAAAAGCATTTGAGATTAATAATAATAATAAACAAATAAAGTTTTGTGTAAATGTTCGGTTATTGAGATTTATTTTATAATATAATGTGTATTTAATATAATGTGAATAAATTTCTATTATATAAATAGCATATTTACGTCATATGTAATAATTTATACATAGAAGCGTAAATATATATCGCTAGGATGTTTAGAACTGGAAGAGTTAAAGAATTTGTTGATGCACCGTTCGCTCTATATATCCGCATCCTCTTCCAGACTCCTACATAAGTTCTAAGAGAGATCTTTGACGATCCACGGGGAATTGGAATTTCCGTCATCGAGCGGCTAGGTGCATCATGAAGGTACTTCAGTAAGCCGATACCGGTTTCGCTTGCGGCTCTTCGCCCCCATTCGCGTATTTGTATCGATGGGTTTCAGTTCACCGTATTGACTATGTAATGTCATATAGATTACCGGATCTTCAAACGTTACTCTACAGCGACTCCCTGTATGCCCAGTTGCATACGCCGCCAAATTATAGAGACACATTACGCTGCATTGGATAAACAGAGCTCTTACGTACCGTGTAATGTATACCAAATGACCGTGTGCAAAAGAGTAGGTTTCCAAATAAATACAAAGTGCATTTCGAAATGCAAGAATTGTATTTTACAATGCTCTTTGTTATATTTCAGGTAAAAGATGTTTAATAAAAGAAAATTTCACAACTGAGAGAATTAAGTTTATGCTTAAGAGAAATAAAATTATAAGAGAATTCAAATCTGAAATTATCAAAATAGAAAAATCGTAAATAATTAAAAAGGTTAATTAATTATATTATTTAAGATATATTTTATATAAAGTATATTTTAATAAAAAAAAATGTAAACGCATTGGAGACGAAATTATATGCTCGGTTTTAAAATGCGATTGATATAGAGCTAAAGAAAAATTTTAATATAATTCTAGGACAGTTTGATAAGTTTTTTGATAGAGCTGTGACTTTTTAAAAGAAGACTATGTTGAAAAATAAGTTAAATATTGTTAAAAAAAAGTAAAAAAGTCATTGATTTATCTGTCAACGTATGATTAATTTTAATATAATTTTTATTGTATAGACATTTTAGTTTAAAGATGAATATAATATATTTTTAATGTGGTACTTAGCAAACTAGTTACACTCAAAGTACACCCACATATTCAATGTATTAATAATATATTGTAACTATTCATAGTTCAAAGGATATGCACGCTTTTATTTTGTCAAAGGAAATTCGAAACGGATTATATTTTCGTGATAATAAGTTACAGATTAATTTATAATAGTCAAGATAAGATTTATCTATGAATGTACCCATGAGATATATAAATAAATAAAAGGAGACAGCCATGTTCATATATATGTGTGTACCTAGTAGAAACTAACCGTAAGTGATCTAAACTAGTTACTGTAATAATCATTTCTTATTTGTCCCATGAGGGAGTGCATCTTGCCTACAATGTGCATTCTGTTTGATGTTAGAGATATATTCTTGTTTTTCTATATTTTTTACTTCTACATCTTGAAACATGGATGCAATTTCTTATGTTATGTCAATTATATATTGTATATATTTAACATATATTCGAAAAAAAAAAACAAGTAACAAAAGTGTGTTTTATCTCCTTCAATGTAGGTAAAATGTACATATTATTTTAAATGAAGAAAACAGTTAATAAAAAATTAAACGTTAAAAAAATATGAATCCTCCGTTAGAAATGTTTTTGCACTTTACGTTAACAATGTGGGTCTTTGAGCTTCAGTGCAGATTTTTATATTGTTTTAAACTGTATAAAAATCAAAAAAACATTTTTGTACACTTATAAAAAGCTTAACTAGTTTTTACTATCATAAAAGTTGGATTATATTTTATTTATTTTTTACAGATTTAAATTTATTTATCAGAATTCACAGTCAAAATATTGATTATGCCTTTAAAGTCCGACTTTGTTGGTGAAAAGTTAAAAAAGAATGAAAGAAGAAAGGAAAATCTAAGAGACTTTAGAAGTCATATATATCTGTGTAAGTAGTATTTTTTTTTTACAATACACTTAAAATTCCTGTTAAATACATTAATCATATTGCAAAAGATTAGGCATAAATAATGTAAGGTACATTTTAAATTGTTTCAGCGATGCATAAAATCATTGAATGACCACGTTGATTGCTATAAATTCCGATGGGAATCGCATGTGCGAAGGGGCAGGAAAGTAAAATTGCAGCCTATGCAATGGACGCAACGAGAATCGATCGTCCAGCAGGATGAGGGGAGGAAAAGGAATATTATCGTAGTTGTTTCCGCAAGTTGAGACCAGGTGCATTGTCTCCGGCCAATTCGGAAGAAAACGCATCCTAATCACGTGCGAGACAGAAAGTTCGCAATGCCACGTGCATTAAATATGCGCTTCATCACGCACGAATAACTTCCTGTGCGGCGCAATCAAAGGATGTTTTTTCTTGAGATCTTTCGAGCAAGGGACCATATATACGATGTTCAAAGGTTGGTTGATTAGAAAAAAAAGGAGCAAAATGAGAGCAGATCGAGAGATATGCAATACTTATACAGTTAAATCAATTGTAAATAATTATTACATGAAGGGTTGTGCTTTATATTTCAAGATTACATTTATATGGAATATTTATGTATTGTTTATATTAAGCTTACTCGAATTTTTTCCCTATAGATAATATAAGCAACGTAAAATTTGTAAATTATTGTAAACATATAAAACACAATACAGAAAAAGAAATAAAATTTTATAATTATTAATATAGTTGATGTTAATGCTAATAAATAAAAATATATTTATAACCGAGATGAAAGTTTTAATACAGTTCAGCGCAACGGCAAAGAATACAGGCTTTAATGATCCATAATACATGACACGTAAAACACAGTTTATGTAGTTTATATACATAGATGATAGATTATATTTTACGCATAAACACACCCTGATTATATGATTATATGATTAATTCTATATGATTCATTCATATTGAGCTGAAGTTATGATAAATAACAATATTATGTGATATTTCGTAAATTGTGTCTAGGCAGAAATTAATTAACTTATTTATTATTACCTACTCCCGTGCCAGTATTATCCATAATTTACTATAATTTCAATTAAAGGACTAAAATTTGTATTGTTATCCATCCTATTTCGCGCGTGGTTACTAGTAATAATTATTATTGCAAACAGGTTGCATTATATAACATATATCTGTTAACAGTATTAATGTTCTAATTTCTATTTTGAAAAGAATAGAATATTCATGTTCGTCAGAAAATAAAGGAAAGTATTTTTATTTAATTTAAAAAGTGTGTGAATACTACCACTCCAAATGATCTACAAATTAAACTTTCTTGTATGTGAAAAGTTTCCCCAAAACTGACATTATTGCCTTATCAAAATATCTACCTAGATCGCGAATCTTTTGTTGAGAAATACATTCAATATTTCAATTCAGTCGTCGCACGAGAATATATCGTGATGTATTAACACTTACAACGACATGACATCAGTTTCACTAGTGTGACACCGAGTCTTTCTTCCGCGGGAAAATGCAATTTTATCGCGGCGAGGTTTGTTTGTTGCGAGATAGCGCCGCGCCGACTGCCGCTGTCGGTTGATTTCAGAATGGAGGATAAAGATAAAGGAGCTTCCCTAATGCAATATAGAGCGCACCCGCGCGCCCATACTTTATCTCTCCATTCCTGTTGAATTATTCACGCGTGAACTGCACGACGAGCATCTCCAAGAATCGCGTACTGCAGACTTCAGAAGACGCGCTAACTTTGTAAGTCATGTCCGTTTTAGCTTATGAGAATTCCATGTAAGCACGCGTTTCTGGAAGATAGAAATTTGACCTTAATTCTAAGACAGTTCGACGGCACCAGAAATGCCGCTTCGAATCATCCTAATCGTTAGTCCGTGAATGTGAGATAAGCATTGACGTAAATTCGTAAAAACAGTGAATTTACATCAGTAAGTGACTATCATGATTACCCTCAAAAACACATTTTACGTATTTTACGGAATCTATTTAAGTGACGTTTCCATTTATTTTAGCTTTTATATCTG
>NW_017305767.1:274902-297338 GCF_001594115.1 Trachymyrmex septentrionalis | reverse complement strand
ATATATTTGTTTTAATACATAAGAGTCAATCCCATCAACAGATTTACATTAATACAATTGTAATGCACTTTGTAGTTTTTCAATATTATTATTGTTTTAAAAAAATCACATGTATAATAGATACAGCCATCGAGTTTGAAGGGCTATGAGTTTTTGGTATAAAAGCATATAATCCATTTAGAAATAAATAATACCGGAAACATGACGATGAATTTAGCGCACGTTGAGCCCGTTTCAGTTGCACGTTTTGATCAAAACGTTACGCTCAAACAAAAAACGAAAGCCGATACCGGGATTTAACGACATCAATCGAGACCGCTGAAATGGCAACATGGAACCATTATATAATCTATGGAGTTAAAATTTATATATCGTTCTAATTCATATGAAAGCTCGCGTCTCTGACCGTACAACTTTTATGCGTTCGAACGTGATCTAATCATTTTGTAGAGATCGCCTTTCACGTGATGTAAATAACTAAATTACATTTAACATAGCAGCGTGGTAGCAGCTTTTTTCGGAGCTTTTTACGAAAAACGCAGAGGCGAAAGCTGATAGGAAAAAAGTTCAGCTTGTCCTTCCTATTCTTTTTTTTGCAGCGTCGAGTGCACGGCATTTTTGTAAGCTGATTATTTTGGAAGTACTGTAAGTCAAAATTTAATACCTAATAAATTTAAACTAGATATAGATGGAAATTAATGTAATGTATCTGTTTTAATAAAAGTTTCAAATATAACTCCTTCAAAAGTTCATGATTTAATAATATTTCTCTTTCTTTTTAAATTAAAAAAAAATTGATATTTTTTCTTTAATTGTTATACTTGGTAAAAATTGTATTCTTTATATATTATAAAACAACATAGCTTTCAAAAATAATTTTCTGTGTAGTTGTGTAGTCCGTTATTACAAACATAATCACGACAACTTCAATATAAAGTGGCGTCATCCATTAGTTTTACTCTGTGTGTAAATACATAATTTAAATGCATTGCAACGTTACAAAAAGTTATTTTTCTGTAATAGAGATAATACGGCAATAAAGATAAAAAAATTTTTAATAAAAATTGGATAAAAATAAAGATAAAAAATTTAAAGGTAAAAATTTAAAACAGAAAAAAAATAAAACGTAACACAATGATATTTTTTTTCAATTTAAGCTACCGCGATATTTTGTGGAGCATTTTGTGGATTGGTGGAAAATATTTGGAACACATTGGCTCGTCAAACTTTTTCCAAGAAGATTTCACCGTAGAAGAACATGACAAAAGACGGCAAAACCGCAGACTTGAGAAACGAAACTTCATTCAAAAGATAATACGACATTCTGTTCGACTTGGCGAAGCGACAAGACGTCAACGTCTGCGTCTATTCGAGCGGGTAAGCTAGCTACATTTAAGCAACCGTGTTAGAAGTGACACAAGCTCTATTAACTTTTCAAGGGGAAGCTGCAAACGCCACGCTGATTTGTATTAGGTATATTCGTGCGACGTTGCATCGTGGTGTGCATACGCGAACGTTGCAAAATATATTTCCTTCAAGAAACTTAACCAAGTAAAATAAGAACGTTAACATCGTGCCGTTGTACGTGGATGTTTCATAAATCGATAAAATTGAGAGGTTAATGTAAGTAGAGAAAATCAGAAATATTCTATTATGACAAGCGACATTTCCATAATTTAAAATCACACGTGTGGGAAATAGTTCTGAATCCGCATAACTCTTCTTCTTCGTTCTGATATAAGAAATGTGCTTCGGAATTTTATCGATTTTTCTGGAATATATTCCGTATAATAAAGATTGTAAAGTTATATATATATATATATATATAATAATTATCATATGTACAATTCTTCAATTTACACATAATCACAAATAAATCCACATAATTCTTGGATTTAAAGAATTAAAAGCGTTCGGTATTTAATCATATTCAAAGCATCACTCGGATTTTTCTTTCAACGTATAAACGCAGATTAAGCATCGTCGCTTTTGCAAAGTAACGGGGTTATAAAAAGCATTGACCTAAAAAGTAGAAGACGCGATAAAGAAAAAGAGGGTGGAAAACGTAAACAGGTCGAGCGTTTAAAATAAAGTGTAAGCGAAGAAAAGTCTCGACATCTCCATGAAATCAAGTTGCGGAACTTTTATTATTTATTTGTTAGACAAGACGGCGCAAATATCACATGGCTGACGGACTATCTGAAGGTACGCTACAACTGTCAGTTGTCTCAGAGTTGAAGAGACAAAGCATAAGATAACTGACAACTTTCCACTTGAATTAACTATAATAATATACTTTCAAAAAAAAATATCGTATGAAAATGAGTAATTTCGTTCATAATAATAATTTCAAATTTATGCTTGATTTAACGAAAACTTTTTGAAGCTTACTTAATAATTCTACAGTTCTACAGTTCTGTCGTAATTTTACTACTTGGTTTTTCTGCATATTCTATTACATTTTTAATTTTTGTCATATAATAATTTAATGCAACTATAAATTCCTTTTGATCAAATATTATTACGGTCTTATAAAATATTCAAGTGCTTATCAATTTTTTTTTATAAAGATGCACGTTAACGGATCAAAAATTATTTTCAATATACGAGTGTGATTATGATATATATGATGATTAATGATTATGTTATAAAAAAACGTTTCTCAATCTCTCGATTTTTATTAATTTACAAAACATCTGCAATCAATTATATTAATTAATAAAACATTAAATTTTGTATTCTTAAATTATACGTTTTGTAAGTACATTAATATTTTCGTAAAGGATGTCTAATTTATTTCAATTATTTCAATTTAGTAAAATCTGTAAAGTAAAACAATGTCTATTTAATCCGATTGAATAGAATTCAATCAAAACTCTCTGAGTAAGCCGGGAGAATCGGGATTCTTTTTTGACGTAATACAAAAAATTACTTAGCGTCTTTTGCTACCTTTCGCAATCTTTCGTTGAAAAACATCGAGGCTGCAAGAGTTTCCTGATCAAGAGAAAGCCCTTTTCGACTTTTCCTCGACTCGCAAAAAAGCGCGAGTCATGCGTCGCAGGGAGCTTCGTATTCCATGAGAAAAATGTGGCAGCGATTCGAATTGCCGATTTCTTCGAATAGAATCGCCCCGTCTCGACTACGCAACGGTGCGATTTTTCTGAGGAAGGTCGTAAGCATGATTTTCCACCGAATGCGTCGAACTTCGATTCGTAGCGACACCCTCCGAAGTGTCGTAAAAGATTCGCGATTCTTCGAGCGGGTAAATGAAGTTTGCGGTTGGCAGAACAAACCGAATTGCGATAAAGGCGAGAGCAAAGCGACGACTGCCATATGGTTCACAAGCAATAAAAATAAAGTTAAGGTAAAACACCTATCTTTAAATTCTGGGAGATGTTTTTAAAATAATCATAGAGTTTCTATAAAACATATTATAAAAGATTAATTATCAAATTGAATAAAATTATTTCTCTCTCTCTCTCTCTCTCTCTCTCTCTCTCTCTCTCTCTCACTCTCTCTCATATATATCTACTGATGCATCATTGGCAATTAAATATTATAAACAACAAATATATTTTTCTCATAATATTTTCATTACTAAATTAGTTTCGTTAGACTCTCTTAATTATGTTTGCACACAAATATAATTTATATTTATGTTTTGTTTATATTTTCAGATAAGAGAGGGAGAGGAAGAAAGAAAGACAAAGAAAGAGAAAAATGCATATAGTTCATTTCTGATAATATAATAAACTCATAATTCAGACTATATATATATATTGTTTACTATCTTCATAATTTAATGAAAATAATATTTTGAAATACATTAGCAATAAAGAAACAATAATTTATCATCTGTATTAAACATTACTTATATTTAAGCTTCTGTTTTGTTTATAATGCCAAAGATATCAATACATTTTGTATATTTAATGTCCAATTCGTAATATGTTGAGTATTATTTTTATGTCGCATAAATAAATTTTTAAATTACATGATAAAATATTTGGCATTACATTCGCGATAAATATACGAGCTAAATATAAATTATTAATATTTAAATTAAACTTTGCACTTGACATATTGAGATTTATTTCAGTAAAACTTATTTTATTAATACAGAAAGCTATTATGATTATTAATTTGAACTTTTTTACCAAATTAATAAATTGCATTTTAAATAATATCTGTCAGTTTCTGTCTCTCTAAGCTTATTCATATATTTTCTTTTAATAAAATATTTGATGATGTTATCGATATCAATTTATAATATGCAATTCGTGCATATTTTCGTTACGCAATGAGGAAAAATGTCCCATAGTCAAGTTTACGCAAAATAAAAAAAATTTTACATATTAATATATAATATGTATTCTTTTTCTTTTATTTTCTAATAATATACATATGTATATTTAGTTAAATATAACAAAAAATATTTTATATGCTTACTAACTCTTATTTTCTCTCTCATATTTTCGGCTGTTATTTTCTTTTTCATATTAATAATTATTATATTTAATAATTATATATATTTAGTTAAATGTTAGTATAAACTATAACATATCGTATGTACAACAAGTGTAAAAAATCATAAATTTATACATATTTTGTAACTTTTAATATCATTAAGGTTATATTGTCATTGTGCATAATAGGAGACTATACATAGGAGAATAGGTTACAGGAACAGAATAGGTACACATTTAGAAACGTACCTATCTCTTATTTGATTTCATAATGATTGTAACCGACTGATTTCATAACAAATAATAAATAATAAATAATAAATTGTTCTGCTATGATTTGATGCTTACCAGACCTCCTTTTCCTCTTTATAAGTTCCTTCGTTGCACTCACTCGCGAAAATACAATTAATTATACGATCGTGCGATACTTTATACTGCACTCTCGATACTGATCTCTAATGGCGTCTATTTATTATTAATAAGTCGTCGATATATTAAGGTTTTCTCTTATATGTGTATTACTCAAGTTTCGGTATTGCTCTATATTTTATTCAAAAAAGGAACAGCTAAATTATATTTCAATCTGTAAAAAATTTAATTGTAAGTATGTATGATGTGAAGTATAATATATGTACACACAAATTCGTATATTAAAGCAACGATTATCGCTTTATAACAGCGTATTTATTTACAATCTCCGTTTCTTATCGTTTCAACCTGTATTTCGAATAAATTACGCGAAGATTTTGCTTCGATAACTAATCACTACACATATTCACGAGTTTTATTGATCACAAAAGTTGATATTGAAGTATGGACAAATTGTTGATAAAATGATAGTCTCCTATTTGCTGATGATGTTCTAAAAAGTAATGCGACAAATCCGGAACATTCGTGCTCATTACGTTCGAATTTTGTATGCAGTTCGCGAAACAAAGAGATCTTTGTCTACTATGCATCATAATAGCTGTACAGTAAAAACAAGCGTTACGTGGCTGCTGTTATGAAATATTTAATAACTTAAAATGTATCCTGATGTCAAATATGCATTATTTCGTGTAAAAAACCTCATTAATAAACAATTACTGCATAATGCAGTAATTGTTACATTATGCAGCTATACATTACCTAAATCAATTGTATCATTCGATCCAATAATTCGCTCTTTTCGAAACAATAAGTAATTACGTTTTAATCAGCGAGCAAATCAATGTGCAACACGAGATACATTCAAAATTAAATAGCATTTAATTAATAGTAAGAAAGAGAATTATTGTCTATAAAATGTCGAGATAAAACGATCTGTAATTCCTATTGTATATTGCCATAGTAATCGTGCGAATAAATATAGATATTGTATCATAAATCGATAATGTAAGTTAATAATCATTATTTATTCATAAGAGTAAAAAATTAATGTTTGATCAATAACGCAACTAATTGCGACTTACGACATTTTCAATTTCAGTTCGAAATTCATCCTGTGAATGCACAGCGAGCTTCTATATGTAATGCTATTTGCGTAGGAAGAGCATCGTGCGCTGTCGAAATATTTAAATAAATGTGCATGTAAATCAAACATTATGTTTCTTACATTGCAAGTAATTTCAATAAGTGAACTATTACGGCACATACACATACATATATTAGATTTAGCGTTCAAAAGATAAAATTTACATTACTTTGATCGAAGAAGTATTCATGTAAATTCATTCACTATTGTTTCACTTTTCTTTCCTCTTCTCCCCTCTTTCTCTTTCTCTTTTTATCAAATTTTTACGTTTTAAGAGAAATAAAATGGGTCATTTCATTAAATAAAGAATCTCCTTTTTTTTTAAATCATTTATAAACCCAAAATATATTATGAATTCTATTTAAAAAAATATATAAAGATTGCCAAATACATTATTAAAATAACAGATGAAATAATTTCACAATACGCAAATACGTATATGTGAAAATAATTATACATAAATGCAAATTAGAAATTTACATTTGCATTTATGTATAATTATTTTTATTTTATAGTTAGATTAAACATTTTTTATGCGGATCTTAAAACGTTCAACAGATTAACGAGAACACACACACACAAATATTATCGTAGCAGAAATAATGTTGATCATAATATATATTTCATGGTATGATGTACGTAGAAATACTTTTCCGCAAGACTCTTTGCGATAGATGTTGCAAATATTCTACAATTCACCCACTATATGTGATGATTTATTCAACATAATAGAGTATTTAATTTTTCTAGAACTTTAGTTTTTCTAGAAAGAAAAGAAGATCCACAATTAGATAAATTTTCCAATAAACAAAGTGAATCATTAGAAGAGTACAATAAAAATTGTGATTTTCTTAAATTCATGAACTACAATTTAAGAAAATCGAGAATATCTTGCAATTTAAACAAACTCATAATTTTTATAACAAAGACATTCATTCATTCGATGGCGCAACATCCCAAGACGGGACAGAGTTTATCTCTCATGAGGTTTTTATAATAATGGATTATTTTCCGGAATTAGGTTAAGATTATTAACCTAATATCTAACCTCCAGTCTGAGGGATCCATACATATATTCACTGATATATGGGATCTACAGATTATTGCCGGATCCGAACGGCGCTGATGATCAAAGATCTCTTAATCACTAGATGGAGTCTTCTTCGGCTCTTTAAATGCGAAAAATCGCGTATGTGAGCAAATAGGATTTATCAAATCGCGAGTCAATCGCACCGAGTGACAAGCCACTCGATGTCTCTGTATTTTCCGTCATGTCATTGTTTATAAAACAAATAAGGAAAATTATTAACATGATAGTGATAATAAGTAACGGCTAATTTTGTGATTAAAGAATAAAAACCCAAAATCGAATACTTCAAGGAGATGCAGAAACTTTTAAATTAATACTTAAAAATAAAAAAGGATGTTAACAATCAATATTACTTCGTTTGGAGATAAATAAGTTTAAATTGTTTGTCAATGTATATGAGTGTGAATATAATAGTTTAATACAAGATAATCAATATTAATTTGGATAAACGCTTGTTTAACTAGAGATTTGTATATAAATGATATTTGATAATATTAATATTATAATTGATCGCGTAGTTGCGCGTCTATTCATAAACTATTACTTCCTTACAACTTATGTTGTTTCGTATAAACAGTCTCGCTCGTAACTTTAACGCGATAATTATATCCTGAAGTATTCGCTTCTGAAGCAAATGTAATTTGACGTTTATTATAATGCAACCAGTCCGCATTCATTATGGTAGCGTTCATTCAACGATACATTTTGACACACATATGAATCCGTTTATCGTCGCGACCCGATGTGACCATATTTCACCAATAAATTACTAACCTATAGAGCAAAATCTCTCTCAACTCGACAAGAACGTAATTCCATAATAATAACATAATTATCCTCGACGTTGCTACAAAGAGCAATTTACATTTCCTTTCAAACATTCGAAATAGCCATTGTGATATAATTGCTACGCGAAAACTCATTTTATTGTTCGTGTGAAAATAGAAATACTATTACAATAATTTTATATTTTATTAGGCTATTAATTATTAAAATTGATTATCGTTAAGGTGTATCGCACCTTGAAACGGCCTATGGAGGGGGGAGGGGAGCACCGTTCGGTGATAAAAAAAAAGTTACTGTTCAAAAATTTCTACAGATCGCAATTTTGGAACAGTAATTTTTATTTCCCCCACAGTAATTTTTATTTTCCCACTGTATTTGCGCCGATATTTGAGAATGAATTGATAAGTGAAGTGGATATTAGTGAAACAACTTTTTAAGGTTTTATAATTAATATTTGCCTGGTTTTAATTATCGCCCATTTTCTTTGGTTTAGGAGGATATATTTATTTATATTTATTTCTCCCTTAGTTTTTGAGCGAATTTCTAAATACCGTTTTTGCGCTATAATTAAAAATATCGCCCCTTATCTAGCACATGTTAAAAGTACTAACTTCAGATGCAATTATCTTTTAAATATATTGGTTACTCTCCCCTTCAAAATGATACGTTATGTATAGAGAATATATCGTCAAATATTAAAAGCTTCAAACAAATCTTAAGAATAGTCATTTTGCGACACAACCACCTTAACATTAGATAAAAGAAAAACAAGTAGACACCTACTCCATATAATCGCAATTTAAGGAAATAAACATTGATCTAGCAGCATTCGAAACGCAAACGCTCATTGGGTTAATTAGTTATTCCTCGTTCGTCTTTTAGCATCGTGCGTGACTCGAGTCACATGTGGCACGATGCACTTGCGTAAGCCTTCAAAATTAGCGAAGTTCGCGGGTTGCAGCTGGGACGCGTGGAGCGTCCTTCGTTAACGCTAGAGCGTGCAAACTCGAGCGACGTGGTTCATTACACGCGTATTGGGGATTACCGGAAATAATCGGACAGTGACCGTAGCAATCGGATTAATTCGCATGCCGTTGGCGACAGACGCACGCTGACGGTTCGTTACGTCGACCGTTCCCGTTTGTTTCGTTTCTTCTTTATCGCCGATCCCATTCAGAGAGTTTACTGTAATCTTTCCTTTTTTAATGCACACATATCAGCACGCCCTACCAACAAAACTTCATTTATTACCGCTGCTTTTGATATCGCAACGAGATTATGTATCAAAATGGTCAATTTGATTACTATTTACATATGTGTACTCATTTATCACTTTTAGAAAATTAATAAACCATATCATTATGTTTTTATACATTTAAATATCTCAATTTAGGTATTTCATAAATTTAAACAGAATTTTCATTCAAATCCACCTTTGTATTTAAATTATATTAATTTACTTTGAAACAGTGCGAATTTTAAATTTTATTCGAATTCCATTTTTTTTATTTATATAAAATGCGTGTCCTATTTCAATTCTAATTGATTACTGTTTAACATTTTTTACGATAGCTTGATTTAAATTTGGGATTAATATATACGTATGAATGTCGCGTTTTCTAATTTATTTCAACAAATTCCATTTATTAAATTGCATTCGTTTTTATTAATATTTGTATAATACAATAACGTATTTAAATATGCTCTTAAGTTTTTAAATTAAAATTTATTATATTTGATTAAAACCTTAGAGAGAGAAAAAAGAAGAAAAAGGAAGAGGAAAGAGCAAGCAAAATGAGGTAGAGAAAGAGAAAGAGAGAGAGAGGGGGGGGGGAGAGTTACATGCACACATTTAATCTAAATTTAATCTAAGCTTAATCAAGATTATTTAAAAATTAAGTATAAATTTGTGATTACATCTATATATAAAGATTTTATCTATATATAAGAATATTAAATATTCCATGATATTATACACATAGAGACTGAAAATATCGTTAAATTTGTGGTGAAATATGCAAAACGCAGTGAAAATTGTGCAAACCGACACGTTATATATTTCATTACTATTAAATGTCACGCATTACAAGAATGATGCACCAATGAGAGAGATTTCACTTCATCGCGAATGCATTAAAGCGTACAAATGATAAATAAATGGTTCTTGCGTGACATCAGCGGCATTTGAAACATTTGAAACGTCATTTGTATGTACATTAAAGTATTCGATTTGATGTTATTTCCTGTTATTTCCTGTCACACATAATATGTAATTTTTCGGGGCTAATTATTTGTACTTATAACTTGAAAAGTCGATCGTGTTCACATACATACATAAAAAAAATCTTTATACGTATATTACAACGTAGCTGCATCTGATTGCGCGGCTAGATGCAAGTTTCGTCTGCGATCCAAAAGTATTTGACTTTTGATGCAGATACGATGCAGTCTTTACATTGCATATAAATTCTCGCTCGGCTATGTAACAAGATGTATATTTATATAGCGGAACGAGCAAACTTTATTTTTCCGAAAATTACAATCCGTAAAATTTACAAATAATAATATAATTTATAGTTCAGCAGAAATATGTAAATTTTTTTATGGGATATATTTTTTCAAAAGTCACGTGTTTCGTAATAATTAAATGTCAATTAAATTTTTTAAAAGTATAAAATTTTGTTAAATCTAAAAATTGCAATCTTAAAGTTTTACCGAAATTATTTGATATTTTTACGTTTGAAAAATTTTTATAATTAAGAAACAATGTATGTCAAAATTTTTACTTATTCTAGAATATATGACACAAATTCTCAACTATGATTGACTTTCAAAGTAAAACATTTATAAGATAAATTAAATATAAGTGTACATTATAAGGTATACCAGATCTTTTTAAAAAAAAAATCATTAATTTTTATTTAAACAATGTCGTTATTAAACATATTATTTATATAAAAGTGCATTTTATTTTGTTATATACGTATGTTCTTATTATTAATTTTTAAATAGTTATTGTTCGAGAGAGAAGCTTAAGAATTTAGTCCATTCTATTTTGCAATTCATAAAATTTTTTCTTAATTACAGCAATGTGTAATGATGTCAAAACTAACAATTTTTATTATTTACTATTTTTTTTCTATTTCCCAGAAATTTCACACAATTTTAATCAAATATTATAACTTAAAATACACTGATATTTTAATATGTAAATAAATTATTCTGCTCTTCATTTGATTTTTACTATTTTTTATTCAGAAGTAAATAGCGCTATTTAAAAAATATAAAAAGAGCCACGAAATAGGTTTGGCGTTTTACCTAAAGTGTCGTTTCTCTTTATTGCGTGCTCAAAGAAAATAATTTGGTTGGGAAGCGCTTAAATAATGGTTACTTTACTTCCTCCTTTAAAAGCGACGCTTGGCGCCTTTAGTGATTCTTCAAGCAACCTTTAGCCAGCAAATGACCCACTAAACCTACTTTGTTTAAATTCGGAAAAGTACAATATAACGCGCAAAGTTGCCTTGAGTTCGTAGAAGCAAATACTACAATCGGAATTTTTGGAACAGTTTCAAACTAATGTAGCTAAACAACTTACTTTGTACTTATTGTTAGATTTTTGTAACTATAGTTTATCCAAATGCTACTTACGCTTCTCGATTGTAAAAGTTGAATTCATCGAATCCAAGCTAAACTTTAATCGAGAGGATTATAAAAATGCGGATCAATGCACAGTCGATTTCGAATATGAGAGGTATATGAATTCCGAATGTGAAAGGATTCCTCCAGAAACTCAAGCGTATTATAGAGAGAAGATCGCAAAAATTCTTCGCGATTTATGAGCAGCGCGATGACGTTTGAATACGACATTTGAAACAGTAAAGTTTAATACACGGGAACTACTTGTCCTGCGTATAAAATTATATATCAGTGTATATCACATGCCTGCGTACTTCTCATCTCTTGGGTGATTTTCATCGTCAAAACTCGTCAAATCGACGATATGAATTCCCGAGACGGTACACCCGCCAGTAATGGCAATAAAAATGAAACATGACAGAAAAATATGATAGTCGTGATATTAATGTAAATCGGTCGTCGAAGAAATTTTTCCCAATTATTGGAAAACTGGAGAAAGCAGTGAACCGTTACAGACAGAGGGAGAGAGGCGGATAGCACTTTATCAAACGGACAGCCTCTTTCTTTTTCTTTTTCTCGAGGGGGAGAAGAACACGTAAGATTACTACGTACCGCAAGCAGGTTTATTTGTAACGATTATTCAACCAAGTGCTAATGAATCGATAATGGTTGGCATCGATCGTATAAACTTGAGATCGTGCGGTATGTACGTGTAGAGCGATTTCATTCGGAATCGTCGTTAGAATAAGTTTCTTTTGTATTTTGGTGCTCTATCGTTCGTATTGTTTCCTTGTGCTTCGACAAGCGTGCCGAATTCATTTGGATTACTCGGATAATGCTAGTGAAAGATATATCTCTATTTTTTCTTAACAGTTTTGGAGTTGCGTGTAGAACGTTTACGCACAAGTTTCCAGATTACAGAGAATTAAAAACAATGATGCGATTTTGGTCGAATGATTGTGAATATAAATAAAATAAATTTTTTAAATTATTTGATTAAATGCTATAAATAATGTTGCTATAAATAATGTTACTAGAAATTGAGTGAAGGAGATGCCGTGAATCGGAAAGATGGTGTGTTCCCGTCTAAGGTAACTAAATTTAAGCTGCTTTGTGCTTTGTCGTTCAAATACTTTACACGGAACAGTATTGCAGCTTAATCTCATATTCTATGCTAATGGAAAAGCCTATTGAGAAATTTACTCGATCTCCATATAAGATGAACTATGTTTGTCACATATATTAACTTAGTCTTAATTATCTTATATTTTGCAAATTCAGCAAAGTTGATCAGCAATAATTTATCGATCGACGAGAAATCGATTAAAAATTCACTTTGTTATCCGTTTTATTTCGGCTGTACAATTTAATATGTACTGATGAGATATTCTGCAGCACGCTTACTCTATATAAAATAACCGCAATGTGTATTGCACGATGAAATCAAACGAAATTTCACACAAACGTTCACGATAACAAACGTTTATTTGCGTGTGTAATTTTATAGCAAATTTGACGGGAATGCTATGAATTAAATCTAATCTACCAGACGCGATAACGATAGTTGCAGAATCGCGAACGGTACACATGTGTTTATTCCACGCGATTAAATGTTCAAGTCGTTCACGACATAAAGGAGCAGTTTACGAAATTAATTTTGTTGAAATATTTGTGATTATATTTCACTTTGTGAAATATTTCTACGGTTTCTAAAAATAAAGTTGGAAAGCGTTGAAAGATGACATATATCTATTAGTTACTTGTAGTTAATATTTCTAATAAACCTTTCCAGTAGGTCACTCGTTAATTTCCACTAAACTTGAGCACTTAATAAGATACCAATAGATCTGCGTCTAATCAAGACCGGTTTAATTACAAGTGTGTTTAAGAACGTCGGCAGAAGCTCCCGTTTCCCGCGATATCATCTGTCACAAGCCACCCGTGAAATAATTAGCCATTACCCAATCCTTGGTGGTTCGAGCATTCTAGGGCAACCTCGCGAAAAGTTGGGTCATCCCAGGCAAACTTAAAGTAGAATACTATAATACGGCGCACACAAATATCGTCGCAACAGGCGCAACTTAAGAGACGACGTTTAATTTCGCTGCACTGGCACACGAGCGATCAGGATCGGCGAAGTGCAATTGCAACTCTCTTAATTGCAACGGCAGATAAATACGCCGGCGTAAATTAGGGAGTTTCTGGAAACTTAAAGCGTCGCGGCTGCCGACTAAATTGAGCGATTCAAGACTGGAAGGAAATCATCTCGGAGCATTGTGCGACTGCTACTAGGATCGTCAAAGATCTGTAATGACTCGCAAACTCGAACACGGCTGTTGATGACTTGCAAAGTGCAGTTCACGGAATCGTATGCTATTAATCCGAGTGGGAAAGATTTGCTATTATTCGCATTTAATGCTTTGGTGTCTTTTCACATAAGTAGCTACTTTACATTTTCACGCGCTATATAGAACTTTACGATCATAAAGGACATACTTTCTAGAATGTGATTACTTGTGATTACCAACACAAAACGTCGTTGCAAAGTCAGCAATTATGTGAATTAAAAATTATTACGAATCACATAAATGTGTAGTAAACCATTTTTTTAAATTGATTAGGTCAAGTAAAAAATATAGGTTTCATTAATAATTGTAATAAATCTAATAAAATGTAATAAAATGAGATAGCAATGTAAAATACGTATTATGTAAATAAGATATATAAAATATCTTATATAACATAAATCAGTATCTAAAGTATTTTATTATGAGATCGTAAAAATTTTTGTGAGATAAGCGTTTTAGTAAGATACATAATGCGGGAGATATCGCATAAAAGGCGCCTGGTGTTCTAAAAGGTTCACTTCTAGATGACATGGTCCATTTAGCACAATGAGCCAGTCCTGGCTATGTTGGTTCGCCCGAATCCCAGCGAGACAAATTTGCGAGGAAAGGGGACTGAAATGGGTTGCTTTGGATGCGGAGAGATATCGCCGCTTATAGATCTGCACATGTATCTTGTGGTTGGACGGAGATAATCTAACTATCATAACGAGATAAACGATCCTAGGAGAGATCATAATTGCCATAAGAGTGACAAATACTCGTATCATGTTCCCTGGATACCGCATCGTGTCGCGATCGCACGATGGAAATTGACGGGTTTGGAACAAGAGCGTCACACGCTAACTAGAGAAACATTTAAAGTGAACTAGGACTCTTAGGATTATAAATTATCTAAGATGGATTATAACATTAAAACATTTAATAATACTTATGTGCATGAATGTTATACTACAATTAATTCTATTCTGTCATGCATGTTACAAGTCGAAATAATAAAATAAAGAAAAAATACTAATTTATGACTGCAAATTCTATCATAAATTGAAGTTATATATATATTTTTGTAAAAAGTATTACAGGCAAAAAATAAATAAAACGAAACAACAGAACAATTTTCCAGTATTTATTAAAATAACAATTTGTTTGACCGATATTGTATATATTACAAGCAGAAACGTTCGATGAAACATGCATGATTTGAAATGAAGCCAATTACTGTTTTAATTTAATATAATATATCTTTAAAATATTTATTATAATTTAACTTAAGTTAAATAAAAAAGCACGTTTGTAATTAAGCATTCAAAATTAATGTTGTATTACAATGTTTGTTTATGTTATAATAAAATCTCAACGTTTTGTTAGATTTGTTAGATATATACATATATGATAATTGACAAGAAATTATGTTACATTTTACTTCACTTTATATATAGGGACAACTTGATAGAATGACGAATGTTGGATTTAAATCGAAATTCCTGTTGAATGATGGTGCTCGTACACAATTTTGGGGTTTGAAAGTCATATAAAAAAAAAAAGAGAAAAAATATAAAAAAGTGATTCGATCCGACATAGATATTCGTCTATATTGATTTTGAAGGATCGTATTGCTTCGTATATGATGGCCACGAATTTCGCAATTGATTTGTGGATGCCTGGCTGCGCCAGGGACGACTGTAGTAGAAAGGAGGGAGAAACCAATTAAGCCGTCAGTGCGTTAACGCGTGTCATTCGCTCCCATATTGTAGTCAAGTGTGACCAATCGTGACAATGAGACTTAATTGCACGAATAATAACGATCGTTATTCTAACGCCGCTTAATATTATTTTCTGTCTTCTATCATTTCACTCATCGTATCATGACGGTCGCGGCATATATTATTACAAACGAAGACTGACCACAATTTTATCTGCGCGGCTTAACGTCAAATAAACAAATATTATTCTGTTGCGATATTAACGCATTTCGATGTGTACATATTTCAAAACGAATATGACGTTGCAATTTAATTAATATCAAAAGCTATTTATATCTACGTCATCATAAAAGTAAGTATGACAAATCAGAAAATTTCTACAATTGAAAATTATAAATACAAGATTATACAATTAATTCAATATTCGAAGCATATCATTTGATTCATAAATATTAATATGTAAACATATATAGACAATTTAAACTGTTAAGTTAATTATCGTGTATGTGTATAATTTATCAAAACCTTTCATTAATGCATGTAATTAATTACTGTATCAATTGCATTGATAAGTATCTTAATATTGTTCAATATTGTCCGTAATTATTTTTATATTGTCTGCGTTGCAGAGATTATATTCATTAATTCAATAAATATGAAATAAAAAGATTTGTGACACGTAATTAAAATAATATTCTATATTATATATATTCTATTTCGGAGGTTCCCGCAAAGTTCTCACCATAGTTACCTTTCTTCAAGTTTTACACGAATTATTCTGCGGATTCCCGTGAATTCCTTTCACAACGCGGACACCCTTGCCATCTTGACATAAAGGCTCTCTCCGTCTCGCGTAAGATGAAATATTTTGGCTTACGTAAACGCGAAAGCCTGCCTCCGAAATACGCGGTTATTACGTGCAAAGAAGCGAGAACGGGGAAGTGAAAGATGCAATGGCGTGGGAATATTACAACGATAATGAAAACATCAGAGAATAATTATTTCCGCACGTCGTACTCCCTTCTGAATATCAGAGGCACGCGCATTTGCATATATGTACAAATTAAATATGTATATGTATACAGAATATCTCGTTAGAAAATAATGATTCGGTGATAGACTCTTGAGAATTTGTCGTCGTTTTTTTTCCACTAGTAAAGATATAATTAAAAATTTCTTCATCAAATAATTTTACAGTAAGTCCCAAATCTTTCGACAAATTAAATGTTACAGAATTTAAGCTAATACAATATACATAAACTAATAAAATATAACGTACAGGAGCAAAGTTTTGGTTTTTAATAAACTTTTCATTTACTTTATTATATAACTTTTATTTTATAACTTTTTAAAAATTTAATTTATAACGTAAAAAAATAAGACTATTCCAAACACTTTTACAAACATTGATTTAAGTAATAAGTAAACAGTTTCTCGATAAATGAGCGTTCAATCAAACTTAATTAAAGAAAAATTAATCTCAAGTTCTGTCAAGGAATTCATTATAAAAATATTTTACTAATGAAGTACCTCGTATATAAATTATTGCAAAAAAGCTTCTGACAGAGCACGGTTTTATGCAAGCTTCCTTATTTAATTACATTATATAACGTTGCGGGAATAAAATCACAAAGAGTATGTGAATCATGTATATACATATGTTAAAGAGAAATATGTTAAAGATTTGCCGTCTCTTCTTCAGAGAATTTCAAGCGCTCTTACAAAGATTGAATTAAATTTCATTTTCCATGAGTTTCGCGTAATTTAAAATCACTGTCCAGCGACGGGCGGTGGCTATAACGCCAACTGCCCACGGTCTTATTTATGATTGCGCCGTGCTTGGCATTCTTGTCTCGGCAAAAAATGACTTATATCCCTCTTAATTAAAAGTCTAATTAAAGCAAATTTCCACGGTGGGACCTATAAGTTCACAATTGGGCCCATTGTTTTTGTTCATGCATTCTTCTTTTCTATTGTATAATAGTACTCAATAACGCAAATAAGTATAATAAAAATTCATTTATTCTCATGCTTTAAAATTGTTCTAAGTAATTATTCTTTTCTTTCAAAAATAGAATTGTCAAAAAATTTTAATTTAATATTTTATTATTTCCTGCTTTTTAAATGTGTTTTAAATTATGGACGACTTGCAAGCTTTAAATAAAACTATATTAAAAATTAGAAAAATTGTGTTTAAAAATACATTTTATTAAAGAAGGAAATTAAAATTTTCAGGTAAGAAAGGCTACGAGTCAACGCAAATAATTAATCCAGCTTTAATATTTATCAAATCAATTTAAACATACAATCATACAAACGTTTCAACTTTCATCAGGTCATTCTTAATGTAAAACACAATAATTTAGACTAATTAAATGTTTGTATGTTTAAATTGATTTGATAAATATTAAAAATGAATTAATTATTAGAACTTTACACCTTGCGTTGACTTTCTCGTAGCCTTTCTTTTCTGGATCTATTTTAATTTTAAATTTTTGAGTCAGAATATTTTTATTAAAGAAAGAAGTATTTTTATCATTTTCTTTAAAAAATGACGATGTTTGTTTGTATCTCACTTTTAAAGCAAGGCAATGTAAATATGAAAGTAAATAACACCGTATATAACCACTCGCTATATTGTTTGCACATATACCTTCCCTTAGTAAAGATATATCTCTGTATGTGATTATACTATTTTATTCATATCTTTATACCTTTCACCGTACCGATTTAACAGGATGCTGCTGACACGGCTATTTTACTGAATGAAACATCCACAAAGCTTCCTACTACTTCAGAATAACTAATATAAGATCTTAACATGTAATACATAATGCAATAATGCAATACAGAATTTTATTAAAAGTTATGACCATTGAAGTGTGAGGAAATAATATGTAGTAAATATATTTTCATATATACCAATTGCATTATTGCATCAATGCGTAATAATCAATAAAAAATATTGTGTCTTAGTATTAAAAGTGACAAAACAAAATATTAATTTTTTGAATATTAACAATAATGAGAATGATTAATTTAAAAATAGCAGCAAGTTATATATATATATTTAAGTCAATTCTATTAAGAATGGTTTAAGGTTTATATAAAACATATTTTCATATATATCAATTGTATCAACGTATATAAATAGAAAATATTGTGTTTTAGTATCAAGACAAAATATTGATATCCCGAGAATATTAATAATATACTTAGAGAATGATCAATTTTCTCAAGTTTAATTTAAAAATATCAAATTGTACCAATTCTATGATTAGAATTAGAAACGGTTTAACATTTGCCTACCTACTTTCTGGTAAAAAAACATCGACCTTTATCATCGTCAATAATGATAATGGAACACGAAATACATACCGAGAATATCGATATTTGACTGGATACATTGTTTATCGTGTTCCGTTATAGCTCCGGTTGTTGATACCACTGTTTCCTGGCAAATCTTTGCCGGCCAATTATCATTTTCACTCTCTCGTCGGATTTGCAATTACGTTGCTGATTACGTCAACCGAAGCGCATTCATTAACGTGCCATCGCGCAACAACCAGCGTGGAATGTATTATACCATATCGTGAACTAGGATAGATTTAAACCACAATGTTGTTCCATATACAGTACCAAATGGTACAGATTCATAGAGTTAATATGTTTTGTAATAAATGATAGTGTACATACATATAGGATATTCATAGATATTATATATATTCCCTATATAAATTTATATATATATATATATATATATATATATATATATATAAAGTTTGTATTAAATTGAGAGAATGTTTGTAAAATACGTATTCGACATAATAGTTGATGAGAATTAGAATTCCATTTTCAGCAGCACTAATTAACTAGCTTGTTAATGTTGATGATTTCATTTTATATGTAATTTAAGCCGATACTTCGTAATAAATTACGAACTGTAATAAACTTAATAAAATCATGATCACATTTATCCAATGATGACAAAGTGGCATTGTATTCTCTCGAATTCTACTACCGAAATGAATGTAATTTGAGCTTCGAATCAATATAATCTCGTGAGAGCTTGCTCACGCAAGACCAACTAATATTCGAAACTAGAATCCGAAAAATGGGTCCGAATTTATTTGACAGAATCAGAACGAGACGTTTAACAAACGCATGGCAGGTAAAAAATGCATTAGTGGTTAATTCGGATGTATTTACGCCGCTTGGCTAGGCGAAAACACGTTGCGGTGCTGAAAAAAAATGCTGAGTCAAGAATATATATGCCAGAGTGGTGAGATTGGAGTTCCACCCGCTAGCAGAATTTTATTATCCTTGCGAATTTTGGTACGTGAATTATTTTCTGTAGGACACGTTTCGACTTGAAGGCAAAAACGGGAATTATGCCAGGAGGAATTTTATGCCAAATCTCTTGTATTCAGCAACTTTACATAAAAATCACGAGATTTCAAACAAATTATTTCCAACATTTCTTTCAATTAGCTAAAAAGATAAAAGCGAAAAAAAATACGATTACAAGAGAGAGAGAGAGAGAGAGAGAGAGAGAGAGAGAGAGAGAGAGAGAGAGAGAGTAAATAAATATTATTAATACTAAATCTCTAATAGAAATTCTTATATTTTGAACAGCTTATTATAAATTACTTTTCGTGAAAGTCTTATTTGGCACAAAATACTTTTTCCTATCACATTCTATTAAAGTTATTTCGTTGCGTTATTTTTCAATCAATCTGCTCTACTTTTGCTGACACTCCTATCGATTCTCATCATCGACAATCTTTATAGATCTATCAGAAAACAGCCCTTTTCCCCTTCCACGAATTTTCAAAGTTATCCCAATGGGAAATTTCGATCTACAGTCAGTAGGGACTCCCGCGTTTCTAGCTTTTTGCGGAATGGATTTGTAAAATCGATCTCGCCGTCGACTTCATGTTTTACGATTTTACGAATGAGAGAACGTGCAAAAGAAAGACGATTTATTTTGCGCCAACCTTCCCCGTTACCAGACATAAACGATCTAGACAGAGTAGATGCACCTGCATCGATGCGCTCGTAGCACATAAAAAGGGGAGAATAAGGGGGTTGAAAAGGATTCGGTTCGTCGACGTGTTTCCTCCAAGCCGCTTATCGGGCATGCCGGAACTCTTACGTTTTGCAGCGCTTCGTACTCCCCGTTCCTTACCCATCACTTATTCTTCTCTTTAGCTTTGTGCAGAGTTCAAAATCAACGGTTGTGGTCCTACATACGCAAACAGAAGCGAATAATTCCATGCTGATTTTTAATCTTACTCATTGCGCGAGAAAATGACAAAGTTGGACAATGCAAAGAAAAAGAATGATTTCTTTTTCTTTACATTTCTTTTGTTAATATCCCGCCTCGCTTTCGTAATCTCTACAAATTATCATTTCCTTCTACCATCTCATTTCATACTACTACCATTTCAACAAGTTTCAGTCGCTTTCTTTATCGGTATTTTACATCTTTCGAAAGAAACTAGAAAGTTTTTCTCCGTATTTTAAGACGACGATCTTATATAGATCTTGACGGCGAAATCTATATAGAAGTTGAAAAATCTTGCAAATCGAAAAATTTTAGATATCAAGAACTTCGTGATATAACAGTCAGATTTTAAGAATCGAACAATTCCCGCGACTTAAGAATTAAAAAAATTCTTAAAAATATATTTTAATAATTTAGAGATATAAAAAGTAAAAAAATCTCAAAATCCAGAATTTCATAATTTTAAAATATAAAATTAGATTTGTCTAATTTTGTTAAAAATTTCTTTGATAAAGATATATTACAAGCGAAATATATGAAAAATCTCATAAAAATTAATATCGCTTCGGATTCATAAGTTTTATTCTTTTTTTGAGTATTCGTTTACTTACGGAAATGATGAAAACTGTCATATGATAAACAGTAAGCGCAATTAATTTCATGTAAAAGGAGTATAAAGTGCGATATATGTAATACCGCACCGATATTCAAAATAGCGGATGTTTATCGTGAAAGTTTATTTAAGGCGAATCACAAATTGTATAGCAGCGAAAATGTTGAATTTTCAGCGCAGCAGTTATGCCAATATGAAATTCTTTCGGATTGCATGTACAAAGTTACGTTGTTTATAGTGTATCTTAGCTCCAACTTTCGATGGCAAAATAACTCGTCCTTCCTTGCCTACCCTCGTTGCTTTTTATTTGGTCGACGACGTTCGCAAACGGAAGAAACGGAAGTCGTGCGTTATCGTTGTCGTTTTCCCTAATGTTCTCAGAAACTGCTGAAAGATTCACAAACGTAAAAAAAAAAAAAAAAAAACGATCACAGAGACTTCGGCTAACTAAATTTTACGGCGTACTTGCCTTCAACTTTAAAGAAGACACGAATAGTGCTCTCACTGTATCTTTGCCGCAGCCAAGAAAATTACATTTTTATTCGTTGTTTGCGAAGGCAAATCGCACAAACACAGCCGACCAAGTATATCCAATAATGTCACGATAAATAAATTAACGCATTAATTTATTTCAAATAATTATAAAACATTATTTTCCATGGGAAAACACATCTGCCTCGTAACAGTGCAATAGATTTTATAGACAAGGAGATGCAAAATGATACTTGATGACACGCTGGTGTCTGCATGAATATGTAATTGTACATGTCACCGCCAGCTGCATTGTGCAATCGGCATTCGTGATGGAATCGAGATCAATTTTCACACACGATATAACTATAGTGAAATTTCCGCATCATCATTGAGTAATTTATTATTTATCACCATTTTCACATTATTAATATCGAAATAATATTAAATGCTATAAATATGTCAAACATTATGAACTGGCAAAATAATATTCTTTAGTCAAATGCCAGCGTAATATATATATATA
>NW_017305767.1:262951-274802 GCF_001594115.1 Trachymyrmex septentrionalis | reverse complement strand
AATAAATATTAATATTTATAAAATTTATAATATCACTGTTTATCTTTATGTAAATATAATATTGGACAAAGTTCAATATGTATCAATTGGATCAATTTTATATAATACATCTTCTTTAGAATTTTCTAATGTTAAAAAATGAATTGGTTAAATTGATCAATTAGACTACACGTACTAAACAATTTCATGATAGCAGCTTTTTATCATAATCGTTAAATCTCAATGTCGATGGCGAGTTGCAACTCGTTAATCCTCAAACGACGGGGATTTTAGAGCACGATGCGACATCGAGAGGATAATCCCACGACGGAGCACTTAAGCGTTTAAACTTTAACCCGTTCGATCGTACCAACCGGCTCGTGTCGCGAACAATCTTTTCTCCGAGACAGCAGCCGATCGAAAAGCAGCCGTAACATACGTCTGCCATTCGAGACAAGACTTCGAACAGAATCAAGTCAAGGCCGCAATTTACGTAACCGGGCTCGACGAATAAATAATACAAGCGGTACTCACCAACCACGTTGAGGCTATAGTTGAGCGACATCTTCGGCTCGGTGCTGACCTGGCACTCGTATACGCCAGAATCGCGCTGCTGCGGCGACTTGATTTGCAGCGTCCAGTTCTCCGACTTGTCCGGATGGATCACCTGGAACCTCAGGTCCGACGTATACATGAAGATGCCCGCACTCAGGATATGCATGTCCCGTTTGCGCATCCAGGACACCTGCAACGTAAACAGTACAACCTGTAGTTGCATGTTTGCTACGCAAATTTAACACAATTTGCTGCCGCAAACTGACATTTTATTTTCTCAATCACCAATCTCTCGAATCTGTGTAATTTAAAAAATTCTAGTGGCTCTAAACATCTCCAATATTCTAGCTCAACAAAGAAATTTATGAAGATTATTGAAACAGTATTTAGTTGAAACTGTACACAGATATTTTTTTAGTCAAATAAAAGTATATGTTAATGCTTGAAAATCTTTTACCGATACTATCAGTTTTTATCTTAAATGTTATTCATGTATTAAAAGAGAAATAATGGCAAATATAATGTTAGAACAACTTTTCTTTTAAAACAATGTCACTGTTTTGTTTCTTAAATTCGACATTACCGATATATACGTATATATAACGATTGACAAATAGACTAATTTACATAAACTTTGAATCACGAAGATATTCAAATTCAGGAACACGTTATAAATGTTTAGTACCGGAAGTTCTCAAGCATCAACGCTCGTGCCGCTACAATACTGGCCCGCGAGAGCCTGCAACGTCTTGGTCGTGTTAGAACAAAGACTAGGGAAAGCACCCACAGCATCGTAAATCCCCGGTTGGTCGACGTGTGTGTCGCAAACGATCTCTATAGTCTCTCATTGTTTTGCGCGCGAACATGTCTGCCGGCTATTTAATGCGCCGTCAGAGTTCCGGGGCGTAATTTCCGAGCGCGCGTTGAAAACGGCAGCCAAACGCAATTATCAGATCTCTTCCTCCTCCTAAAGACTTTTCTCTCTGTGCACTGTAGTTTGAATTTCTTTATCACGAAAGCTGTATTGAATTCGTATAAATTAATTTTTATGCGGGCAAGCGTGGCTTAAGTGGAGATTTGCGATTTCTTTTTAAAAGAAGAAATAATTTCTTTAAGAATCCGATTAAATTACTTTTCTTCCCACACATTTAATTTTTAATTCTATTTAATAAAATAATATAAAAATATAATTATAATATTGAATTTTAGATACTTTTTAAGCAACATAAAAATTAATTAGTAACAGTCGCGTTTATAGAATAAATCTAGAAAAAAGAGATTTTTCTTATTATATTGTACATATAGTATATTTCTGTCGTGAAAATTTATAATAACGTAAAATAATTTGGCGCACATTCAGAAATTGTTTTCAAGTCTTCTCATTTCCTAATTTTATTTTTTAAAAGTTTCATTAAGTGATCAGTCGATGGTGTTTTTAACAATGTGTACAAGCCAAAGAGACAAGTAATCTAGATAACGTTCAGTATATTCATTAAATGGTAATAAAAGATAGAAAGCTCAATTTAGGTAGATGGCTTAGCCACGCATATCACGACGGCGTATGATGCACTAGCATGATTGGATGATACCTTTGCGAACAAACGCCACGGACTAATTCACGCAGTGTGCTAGTGAATCAGAGGTCAGCCACCAGCAATAGCGATCTACCCCGCGGGGTAGTGCTGCATCAAGCGGATTGATTGTCTCCTATCTCGCGACGATCATCATCGGTCAACCATGAATTTCATTTTGCAAATTGAGTTTCCTGCCTAAGGTAGCCACTGGAAGAGAACTGAACGTTCAGTGCTAAAAGCATTAATGTACAACATTGGCGCTGTAAAAACAATTGATTTTTGATGAACCGTTGATGAAGATTGATTATCCCACCAAGGGTCCCGATCGATGTATTGACGTACCCAATTGTGTTCAAGCACGGATCAAAAGCACTTTGACGTTTGAACCGTATAAACTCTATGTATGTCAAGACATATGTACGTTATCGAGATACTTTACATTCTAATAGATAATTTAATCGATTTTGATTACGTATTTGTTATGACAAATTATAAACTACAGATTTATATATATTGCTTATAAAATTTGTGTCATAATTAATGAAACATTTCATATAATTTATCCTTCATGTGTAAATATTTATCTCTTTCATAAAACACAAAAGACTTCGTTCTTTTTAATTTTACAAATAATAAGGTTTTTAATAAATATTTTTTAAATGCTCTTTTTGAGAATATATAATAAATAAAATTAAGCATTAATTATGTACTTTGTTTATAGTATAATATGTGCATCGATAATTGTCGAAATTCCATTTAGTGACAAATCGACACAAATGTCGTTTTATCTTTCTTTGAATTCTATGTGCAACAAAGACAGAACAATACTTAATTATGTCACTAAATGGAAGGCACCCATATTGTGATTCTACAATTAATAGGAATGAGATATTTATTATGATCTAATTCAGGTAATGTTCTCATTATGGTTCTCATTATGGAATTGCTGCATGACAGTTATCCGTTAGTTGTCATACGATATGCTTAATACGTTTACTATAGGGTTGTTATTAGTGATGCCTGTTAAGCATTAGTACAGTATACAATACATTTGCGTCAAAAGCCGCGGATGATTCGCGCGTTCTAATGCAAACGTATAGAAGAAAATTTTGCTCAATTACATAATTTCTACACAATTATATATAATATATAAATAAGTATGCAAGCTACGTATTTGAAATTCGAAAATATCTCATATTAATATACATTTATAGAATTAATAGTATTTTATACAACTTACACGTATTTTTTCTCTTTTTTCTACCTTCCTCTCTCTCTTTTATTTTTTTATAAATTTAAACTTTAATAAAATAAATTTCATATTTTTTTTCTATATTATATTATATAATATCATAAAATGCGAATACTACGTTATTGATGAGACAATGTAAAATACTCTTTATAGAGAAATATTCGAATACATTTTATATTTGCAATATTTTTGATTCCAAAAATGTAGAATGTTATAATTAGCAGCATTTTTTTTTTTTAGTTATTATATTTTATACTGTTTTATATGTAAAAAGCAGATATTATCAATTTTTTTTATGTACGCTCTGAAGAAAGGTCAAAATTGAGTCGCAACATGTAAGCTCGAGATTATAGATTACAGACTATTAGTTTTTAAATACTAAGTATTCTCACTTTGCGCATCATTTTCCACCTACTTCTAGATGCTTTTTTCTTATTCAATTTTCTTTTATTATCAATCTTGTACAAGCAGCAATAATATACATATAGAAAGAACGGTTTTGTTAAAATATTTAAAAATTTAACTAAAGCATATAGATCTGAAAATAATTTTACTTATTTTCAATTTATTAGACAAATTTATTGGGCTATTAAAATAATTATATATATAAAATGCTCAAATTAGACTGTCAAAGCTTCATGCAGCCATTATTCATTCATACTTGAAATTTTCTACATGTTATTTTGACGGATCAAAATTATTTTTAAATTTATATTTATCTAAAGTTTAAATACTTCAACAAAATTATCCTTTCCTTTTATAGGTCATATTTTTTATTTTGTTCACTAAATATCATAATATTGTACTCTCAATAGAGTTAAATTTATAATAGTAATTGCTTATTTACGAGTTAAACTGTTATCACGTGTAATACATTCTATTTTTATACGATCTTAAATAAGCAGTTTAAGATAATTGCACGATATTTTAATCGATTACGAGAACGGAAGAGAATGCGATATAGATGTTATCGCATATCGTTAGCAATGTAAAACCGGCAAATTCGTCACAACACATACGGTTTATCACGATGGTGGCATCTACATGCGCTTCATTATTTATGAGGTCGCTGAAATGGTTTGATCGCCGCTCATTGGGGATTGACGGGTATCGATTTGACGTGTCGCAAGTCCGCGACGACGATTACGCGTCGATCCACATGATGGATGTTTCGCTAGTGACGCGATGAGATGAAAAACGAGATTCCAGGATCGCGAAGACAAATCTTACGAACTTTTATTATAGAAAGTCATGGCGATCCCAGTTGGCGTATATTTGAATAATTGAATAGATATTCAATGGTGGTTGACATATCTATGCATGCAAATATTATGTCAAATCTGTCAACTATCAGATTCACAGATTACCGAATTTAATTATTTACCAGTGAAAAATAAATAGAATAGCTATTCCACCTCGCAGAGAGAAAAAATTTGATATAAACGCTAATCCTAGGCCATAATGATAAATTTATTTGCACATATAGAGATTGTAAATTATTTGTAAGTGTAATTAATATTTGATCTTTTTTGTACTCGCTATAAAAATTATTTGCAACAAATGCAAAATATTTATCAAATATATTTGCTATAAATAGTAAACAAATTTGAATATTCTGTAATCTCTTCTGAGTTTATAGCAAATTTTTTCTCGAGAAAAATTCTTATTTCGATTTTAGCTCAAGTAATGTTGACACAATTGGTCCTTATAAAGTTTAGTAGATTGCATCGCGCGATTATTTGATTATTAAAACATATTTTTGATGACTTTCGCTTTTTGAATTAGAAAGCTGACGACTTTCTCGTTTTTTATATAGTTATTCGACATTGTAATTTGGAATGATTTTCATCATCTGACTGTGAGTGTTAAATCCGTTGCGACAACTCTCGCGAATTACTAGACAATTGTTGGAATAATGAACGATATTTGGACACAGGAGCTTCCTGCAGATATCTAGCGCGAACAATGGTCACGATGCTCTATACCGAAAGGAGTTTGTTCGCCGGAAACTAATGCCCTGTTCGCCAATTTCAAATTTGATACGTGTTCGACCTGCATCGGTGCATACTGACTTTAGCTCGAAATGGAACTTTTGTGATTCGTGATAGTTTATTTTGTTATAATATCTTGAATAATTTTATTTCCTTTTCTTTTGCTTGCGAAATTCTCTTGCTTGAGAAAAGAGGTTCATCAATCAGTCTCCTGATTTATTAACTTGTAAAGAGCTTATCTATATATCATACGTCATATATTTATTAAATATATATTTATTATATGTATTTATTAGAAATCTAGAAAATAAATTTTATAAAAAATATATAAATATAATAATATTTTCACTATAAAATATGAAATAATTTTTTCAACATTTATTATAAAAATCAGCTTGCTGTAAAATATAATATCAAAAGTATATCATCATTCATTTGTTACAATATTCTTTGAACGTAATAAAGAAAATTAATAAAATTGAAATAATTATTGTAACAATTATTAAAAAAAGTTTTAAAATTAAATACATATTTAAATATATTTTAGCAAATAATTCTGTGTAAAGATTTTGTCTTTCTTTTACTTTGTTTCAGCCTATCGAAAATGTGTCGCTATTGTTGAACACACGTGCACATCTATCGCAAAGGCTTTTTTCAGGCCATTCGGCAGCCACATTTTCGCAAGTAATCTTTTCCGTTCGCAGATGGAATCCACTCGATAGAAAAACGTCAAAAGCTTTCAGCCTTTTGAGATAAGTGCTTGCATTGTGCGTAAACTGTCAACTGTGCGTTACAAAGCAGTAGTTAATATTTCATCAGTTTTCTGCTTGAATCACCGAATCGAAAAGTTTTAAAGCTAGAATATTGTTAAAAAAAAAAAAATATATATAAACATAAAATATTGAGAAATTAAAAATTAAATTAAAAAATCAGAACAATTAATTGCAGTAAAATGTTTTTTATTAAAAATTTATTTAAAAAACAGTTAAATATTAATATATGTTGTATTCTTGTAACCTTCCATGATTAATAAACATTAGAATGATGCTTCTTAATAATATAAAATATCTTTATGTGCATTTGCCCCATCGATGGAAAGTTTATCGTCGATTTAAACGATAACGAATGACTAATTACTTCAAATATTTCGCAATTGTACCAAACAATACGCGTGGCACACGATTAATAATGACACCTGAATTAAAATAGAAAATGCCGTGCGTGACAAGCAGCGTGCCGTTGATGAATTTTAATTACAGTCGACACATACGTTCTCGCACCACAGGAATAGAATTTATAACGTTCCGTTGTTGCGCGTGGACGATTTAATTTAACAGACTAACAATTTAACGCTCGGCATTTTTCCCTGTTGCACTCGCACGTTTATTAATCCATTCGGTTGCTCATAACGAAATAATTCTATTTTTCGCGCGATCGCTTTCACGATATTTCACGTGTTAATTGTGGTCGAGTTATCATCAATACCTCGATTATGCATGCATGGATTTATGTGCGTATAACTTCATGATACCCCTAGATTCATTTTCACGTTTCGCATTTAATATTAAATGGATTGATCTGACATTGAATCTTATTACACTAATTACGTTCACAGTATGATCGTAAGCTAAGAATCTCATGCACCACATTTAACACTAAATGAAGAATATAAACGTATAAAACTTTTATTTCATAAATTTTATACGAATTGCCTCGAAAGTCCTGCAGACGATAAAAATTCGTAACAGAAATTTTTTATATAAATTCGTTTTTTAGAGATGTTACATTTTTAATAAATAAGGAAAACATGCAATCAATAAAGAAATAATAGCAATGCTGCCATTAACTCGGATAACACATCTCAAATAGTAGCTTTAAATCTTAAACAGCAATAATATAATAACACAGAAAAAGTGCAGCCGTATAAAATTTTTAATTGTTTAATTTTTAAAAATTAAGTTCTTTTATTCTATCAAAAATGAAAAATTATTCACTGAGCTTTTCTTTGTTTGCAGATTTGTTTTTAGAATGGAATGGGATGAAACATGTCGTGTTCAAAAAATCGCGCACCTCGATATCTGTTTACGTTTTACAGGTTTATATATCTGGAACAATGTGATTTATGATTCATAAACATGACCCTATATATACCAATTTCCATAGATACATGAGACTAACGATACTATTGTGCTGAATGGAACGTTTGTAAAGTGCTTAAAAGTCATATTTTCTCTCAATGCATAAGATGCTAAAGATACTAAAATAGAAAAAAATAACATAATCCTAATGCATAAATAAAAATTTAAAAGTTACAATCTTATTAAAGACAAATCTAAAAATATATTTCGTATTGTGAGCTTTGAATTATTCATCAATTTAAATATATTTTGTTAAATACTATTTTTTTATTAAGAATATGAAGTAATAAATAAATAATATTATATCTCAAAATTATTTTTTATCAATAAGATTTGATTTCTTTTGGTGTGTACTTTTTTACAAAATAGTGCGTTTAATATATTTACAATTAATATCATGAGTGCCAAACGAAATCCTGTGAGCGTATATATTATATTATATTGATTAGAATGTGCAATTAATTAACAGTTTTATTTTCATAATTTATTACAATCACATATTTTAATGAACAGATTAATTTGAATTTTGGAATCAAAATATTTGGCACAAAATAGAAATAAAAAAAAATAAACTTTAAAACACACTTTACGATTTTTATTTTAAAATACGTGATTTTATTTCCACAATTAACAGATCCCGCAAACTCTTGTTATCCGAAATAAGTGACCTTGTACTCATTGCATCCACCGAAGTGGTCTAGTTTCACACGAGACCAAAATAAACGCGCTGTGATTTTTCTGTGCGAAAACATGTCGATTATACAGAATGTCCCACCTAACTCGAGCATCTGGAATATCTCGCTTGGTTTTTATGAGAGGAAAAAATGTTTCAGATGAAAGTAAAACGGTTTCAAGGGGGACGTATTTTGGTCATATTGTCAAAAAACCAATAGTTTACGAGATATTTTATCCTCCACCTAGAAGAAAGACAACATGATCAAAATACGTCCCCCTTGGAACCGTTTCACTTTTATCTGAAACATTTTTTCCTATCATAAAAACCAAGCGAGATATTCCAGATGCTCGAGTTAGGTGGGATCCCCTGTATAATTATATAATGAAAATATTTTTATTAAAATTCGCATTTTCAATAAGAATATTTATCAAAAATGAAAAAGTTTTTAAAGCAAAATCAATTTTATTTTTGTAATTAATCGAGAATATTTCTCAGATTGTAGTCGACCGAGATAAATCGCGTTCGTTAAAAGCGCTAGAGTCTTAACTAAGGAAACTGTAAGATAATCACACTGTGATTTTTCTATGTGAACATATTGGCGATATCGATCCATGAATTCAATCTAGTGGCAGAATTGACCAGTACATGCGCGCGATGGTGTATCATATTTCAAAGCACATATATACGGAAAGAACAATGTTGTTGAAGTATTAAAAAATTTAGCTAGATAAAAACCTGAGAACAATGACGAATTTTGATGAATCATTAAAATAATTACGTAGAATCTCAAGTATAATGAGTAGGAATTTTTGATCGTCCTTATGATTATTTTGAAGATTCAATAAAATTATTTTCAAATCTGTATCTAGCTAAATTTTTAGATACTTCTTCTAATAAAATCATCCTTTTCGTATTATACACATCTATTTTTATATTTGTTTCTTAATATCGCACATACTTGGCAAATTGCGCATTTGTTGAATTAACTACTTATATAAGATAAAGGTACTACTATCAAGATAAATTAAATAAAAAAGTGTATTACTTTTTTAGCACATAATGTATTATTATATGTGCAATTTTGTGCTATTATTTAAATGAGAAATGGTAATTCTTGGAAATATTATTGTTTCAATGTCATATTAGTGAGTAAAATTATTTCTTTAAAAACATTTTACTTAATTCTAGGTAGATTTTGTGTTAAATAATTTTATTATTAAAATAATTAGTGAAAATAATTGAAAATGTATTTCAAATAATTATTTCACATGGACTGTTGAATATAGAATTTCTTGCGTGATAATTAAATTCAATATACTAGATACAAGTGATTTTGACAGAATATATAGAATTGTCGAGTGCGCGTAATAATGTACAATAATCATGTTACACAATGTCGATACAACAGTAATTGTACAGTTAACGAATTGATTCTCGACAAAGAAATTAATGCATATTCTACATTACAATTGCCTCAAATGCAGCGATGGAAAATTGTATAAAGTACAGACACAACATACTTTGTTATCATATTTATCATCAATATTAATGCCAAACTTTCATCAATTTTTTATTATGCAATTATAGAGACAAGTTTAAAAGCCACCATAATAATATGTTGTTTAATCGATATCGATATCCATTTGATGGTGCAAATTTGACGAAAATTGACAGATCATTCAATTAATCGCGGTATCGTGAGAAAAAAATTGCATCAGGAAAATCAGCTTTATATTTCATATAGTGAATTTTGTTAATTAATCGCGCTTGCAAAAATGATTATTATTGTATGATGTTAATTAAATATCGCTATTATTTGCACATCAATACTTATTTTCATTTGAAATGAATGAGATAAATAACCGTGATTTGTCGTGCTTAAACATTGACAGAGCTCTATATGTAATCTAATAAAATTGGAAAATTAATAATTCCATTTTTCAGCCGCGTTTTTAACATAAGTCTTCTCTCCTTAAAATTAAATTATTAATTTTCCAAAGACACGAATTTTTTGTATTAAAGTACCACGAAATGTCTCAACTACAAATATATTAAATATTTTCCTCCAAGGGAGAAATAGACAAATCTTGTGTTTTCTCGAGGAAACGCGCGAAAAATAATTTGCAACTCGCCGCGGCGATACGTGACCACGCGGGGCCAATTTGCGGTAACAGCGGCGTGCACTCCGCGGCAGACGTGCTGCCTGGGACGTCGCGCGGGTTTCGGAATCCATTCCTCCTCCCAGAGAAGCACGAAACGCGATAAACAAACGGAAATTACATTGCGGGATCCCGATAGAAAAATAGAGGCGCGTACCTACCTTATGGCAATTCTCAAAGCGTGACAAAGAGCAGGTCGCAGTTTGCTCGAAAACTTTCGTTTCTTATCTCAAGGAAGGAGAGAGAGAGAGAGAGAGAGAGAGAGAGAGAGAGAGAGAGAGAGAGAGAGAGAGAGAAGAATCTATGCGCGTCATTTCGGGCATGCGACGCTTCCGAATTAGGACACCGCAATGCCCCAACCGCGGGGAAACGAAGTCGCTTTATGTACCGCTGAAATTTACATCGATGCAGCTGCGTCGCGCGCAATTTGCAAATGCACCAAGAGTACCTCCAATGCGAATCTTTCCTTAGTTGAGACACGAGTTTTGCGCTGCCGCAGATCGTATAGATAAGAAATGCGATTCATCAACCATATTGCAAATGGCTTTGCGAGCATTCGAGAAAAGAGCGAGGTTCTTGCTTCGTTAGTTAAGTATTTAAGAAATACATATTCTCAAAAGAAATTACTTCACAGGCCAGTGCGTTTTTTAATATTGTAACAAAGAATATCTTTTACTTATTCAATATTTTTATGCAAATACATCTAAGAAATTTTCAATATGCTACTGAAGTATCTAACTGTAATATATAGATTATACGAGACTTTAAATTCTAGTTTTCGTCAAAAAAGATTCACGCTGAAATATTTTGATATAACAAACTAAAGATATCAATGTTTATTATATTTTTCATCTTTTTCGACATTTTTTGTAACTGTGTCAGCATCGTGTATAGTCAAATCCTTTTGAGACTCTACGTTGCTAGCTGTAGTAAGTTGTTTGAAACTCGGTTGACAGATCCTTTCGTATCACATCCGTGTTTGCTTCTATATGTCACTAGAGAAGCAAGACGAGCAGATACGTAAAAGAATACGGATAAGAGAATAAAGAAATTTTACGTTCACAGATGATTTTTCGCCGCGACATGTTCCAAGGATCTACCGTTGCAATACGCATCGACGAAATGTATAAAAGTGTGGCCACGACCAGAGAAATTTCTCGTGAAACTACTTCCTAGGTCCTAGGATATAGTCGTTGGAGATCGAGCTCGACACCGATATCAGTACGCGATGTTCTGACTTTTTCGAAAATTGAAAAAACTCAGCGAAATTCAATTTCAGATAGTGAAGGCTATACTTTTAGAGAAAATTAAATAAATAATTAAATTTCAAGAAACGAATCTTCTTATTTTACGTTGAAAACTTTCCTGTTATATTATTCACAATTTGAAAAAAAAAATGTAAAACTAAAATGTCTATCTCTTTGTAGTACTATTTAAAAAATGAAGTACCTACTTCGTAAGCTATACATAAAAAATAAAAACAATAAATGTACAATAAGCTTAAAAATATAAAAATAATATATTAAA
>NW_017305767.1:242968-262851 GCF_001594115.1 Trachymyrmex septentrionalis | reverse complement strand
TTATACATAGGCTGAAAGCAAATTAAAATACTATATTTAAAAAATTACTATAATAAAATTATATAATTTATCATTATAGGATTAACTCGTATTTTTGAGTAGTTCGAGCACGAAAGTAGTTATCTAACTTTATTCCACTGCAATATGACATAAAGAGAAATTTTTCTTGGAAATTCATACTATAAATTCAGCAAGAACTACTATATGTATAGAAAAATATTATTCCAAGTTCTTGCGCAACCGATTCAAAAAAATTCAAAAATTTTGCCGTCACTTTTTGCAGAGCTACTAAAAAATCTTCTGATTATGCATTTTCATATTGCATTTCTGTGACAATCTCTTTAAACTTTCTTATAACTATCGAAATGCAGCGTTCATTGCATTTTTATAGATTTTATTAAAACAAAGAAAACATTTGACATTAATGCAAGTTCTTGATATTTTTTATTCGTTTTAATATATATTATTTTTTATCCCATCCGACAATAAAATTCTTATAGACGCAAATGTCAAACTTTTTTGCAAATTTCACAAAAACGTATAAGGCAATTAATAAAAAAATTAAAAGATAAAGTTGCAAGAAAGAAGAAAGTTATACAAAATTCCGTTTATATTTGAACTCCGGATACGCTTTTATCAGCGTCAACAGCGAAGATGGTAGACTGTGAATTAACTGCTTTTCTCGCGCGAAAAATATTGTAAGAAAAAACTTCTCTCTCGCAACAAATTGATAATTTCTGACAAACTGTTCCAATGTACGTATCGCAGAGAATAGTAATAGGGACGTATAACAATATCATGAACATTCACATACTATCGTGTTGCAGAACAGAGAGAAAATTCACTTTTTTCTTTTTTGCTTATTTCTATCGAAAGTTACCTGCGCAGAAATTTTCCGCTCGTATTGACAATATGTACTTCTTATCCTTTTGCTATTTCGCGATATTTCATCATAGGTCGTCAGACATTTTGCGTGATCTTTCCTACGTTTTCTATGTCCTTCCCGTTTGCAAAAACGAAAGCGCGGAAAATATAAAATATTTGTCTACAGTCAAAATATACCAATAAAATTTTACAAATAGACACGGAAGATTAAAAAATTGGACAGAAAAAACAAGACAGATCAATTTTTTAAATAACCGAGTTATTTACCGTTTTTTCAATAAATGTGTTACCGATTCATTCGAGAATCGTCAAAAACCAAATATATTTGATACGTAAAATAATGATACGTACAACGTATGAAACTGCAAAATAGATTTATCTGGTATTTTTTATATAAAGGCAAATAAAATTAACTTTTATTTTTACAATAATTAAAATGTATAGCCTGAAAACGTAATATTTTTCTCGGAGTGAGAGTGAGAGAGAGAGAGAGAGAGAGAGAGAGAGAGAGAGAAAGAGAGAGAGAAGAAGAGAAGAGTTATTTAATCAATTAAAATATTCAATAAAATTCTTAAATGTAATGTACAATATATGTATATACAGTTTAACACTTTTGATTAAAATTAAAAATAAATCATTATTTGATATGTAATAAAAGGAGCTTTATTATTTTTTATCGCTGATATATTATATATAGTTATTGTATTTAAAAATGAAAATAGTATGTCATTCGTTACTAATAAAAAAAAAGTATTGATAAATAAAAAGTCAAATTTCAGTCAAATTTTATTTCATGCATTCTTAAATTAAACACACAAAGAATGGACTGAATGGCTTTATCATTCTATTTTCCAAAATTTGTATTCAGCGTCAGTCGAGAACTAAAATCCTAGAATCAATGAGCAGTTGTCGCGTAGAAATGGACTAAGAAAAAAAACCGTACAAATTCTGAATTCTCTTTATTTTATTCACTACGATTCGCAGTTCTAGCAGGATTGCAAATTGACCGCACTATATAGAAGAAAAACATTCTCATCCTATGAAATTCGGTTCATTTTGCTCGAAATATCCCACTTTGAGATCGCGGCTACGCGTAACATTGGCGAAACACCTTTCCATTCTATCGAGATAAAAAAAAATTGCCCGCCAGAAGTGATTTTCTTTTTTTACGAAATTCTTTCGGTATCAAGTATATACGAATTTTATTCGATTCAAAGCCTGGCTAAAGAATGGGAGATGATCGTTTGTATCGACAATTTATCGTCTCCTTAGATATAAAACAGTATGTAGACTGTACAGAGGGAAAGATTTGATTGCAGTAAACGAAATAACATTTCTCTTTGTAATACAACTAATGAAAATTTTTTGAAAACAGCTTATCAATTAGTTATTAATTAGTGTATTTCATCTTAATTATATCTTCTCACTTTTAATTGCACGTTTGTAATACACGTTTATTAAAATTGTAGCCATTATACTAACTTAGGAATTGTTCGTGGATTCCTTATAAGAAATCTTATAAGTGATTCTATTCGCGCTCATATGGATTCATCTCGCTATTTGTAATAGAATACATTGTCAGCAGATTTCTAGTCATCGAAAAAGAAAGAATTTTTAAATTTGCATGGGGATTGATGAAATTCATGGTTGATAGCAAAGATGGATGCAAATCAAGATAAACGGATAGATGTAATAAGAGAGATAGAAAGAAACAAGATGTATATAAGATGATCTTATCTTTCTTTTTCTTTCTCTTTTGTCTGCTACTATTTAGCTTCAAATAGAAGATGTGTATCACGAGATAGACAGAACAAAACTTGTTTGCTTTTTGGAATTATAATATCTTTTTAGAAAAAAGAGGTAATTTGTACAATAAACGCACAATTAAGCGTATCTTTGAAAAAATGGATTAGAATGTAGAAGGCATCATATAGTCACATATTTGTTTGCATTTGTTTTGTATTAGAAACTTTTTGGATATAAACAATATGAAAAAAAATTTCTAATTCAAATAAAAAAATTACAGATAAATATTTCAAACATTTCATTTTACAGTAATATATTTTTAAAAAGTTAGAATAGTTCTATATTAATTAAATAGAATAGATATATTTTTCTCTTTTTAAAAATTATTACATATGTAGATATAAATGTTTAATGTATTTTATCTATTATTATAATTCTTTATTAAATTTTTATTAATTTTCAAACTTATAGTCAGTATATATATAAAAAAAATTAATAATTAAATATCATTGTATTTAACTATTAATTTAATTTAAGGTTATTTCAATATTTGCAAAATTAGCGATTCTACAATTAATACTTTAAAATGTGTTAATTCATCTTATTAAGAATATAGGATTATGTGCTCTATTTATAAAAAGTACTCAAAAAGCATTTGATAAATATGTTGTAACCGTTAATAAATTATTTACACAATTATAGATTGAGAAATAAATGCTAGAAACATATATTTTTTTATATAATATTTTCCATATTCTCCTAGTTAAGATAAAAGATTTTGCTGAGAATCTTATAGATAGAAAGTCTTACATTCATTGTCATCCGTTTTGCTCTTGAAACTTTTCGAGAGCAGAAGAACGCCTACGGCTAGAACCTTCTCCCAATATCGATATTGACTTTCATGATGCCTCCTGATAAGTCGTCTTCGGAGCAGTAGAAGTATGAATGAGAACAATAGAATAAAAGAAAAGAAAAAAGCGGATCCATTTTTAAATTATGTACTATAGAATAATAATAAGACATACATAAATATATTAATATATAAAACATAAATGAAATTGGAAGAAGTTGAATTTGAATAGTAAGAATTGATTTTCAAATTTCTCTCAAAGATTATTTGTGCACGACTCGTACATAAAAGTTTAAAATATAATTATCGATTATCTAATTATTTTTAGAAAAATATAAATATTTTGCTATTACCGTCCTTTTTATTACTTTTCAATATATTCCAGGCGTACTGATATTTCATTCAACTGTGTTTTTGTACGTCGACCTTTTTTAACGAGACAGTGACTAGTACCTTGTTCGAAGTAATCGATTCGAATGACACACGCGCGCATGGATGGACGACATGGCAGGAAATAAAAAGGAACATACACGCGACATAGGGATACGATGCAGTAGGACGAGGCAGTGGGTAGTAGATTTTTGTCGGTCACATGGTACACGGGAAAACGGAACGTCGCTCACAAACGAATATCACAAAATAATATCGTCAATAAACTGTCAATCCAATTTAACTACGCAGAAAATATCGCTATCCTGCTTTTACAATCTAGCACGAGCCTCCTCTTTCGTATACTTGCGTCTGAATTTTCATTCTGCAAAGAAAGCCCGCCTCAGCTCAGTCGCTCGAGTCGCTTTCTCTGTCGCACTTTTTCAGCTTTCTGTAAACGAATTTGCAGTTTTTTCGATAACGACGGAGTAAAATGCAAATATCATCGCATTGAATTCTTACAGGTTCGCTCCGCTAGGAGAATTAGGTAAGAATCCTAATAAAACACTTTGATGACGAAAAAAGAGAAAAAATGAAAGCCGGACGTTCTGTCATTTTGAACAAGAGTATAAATATGTTGCCGTAAGATCTCTCTTTACGAATCAGATTTGTCTCTTTAACGCGGCTATGAAAAGTGACATTTGGTGCGAAAAATTCGACGTAATATCGTTGCGATATCTCGACGTTTCAGTCAGTTAAATTGTAGCAGGAGAAAATCTAGCACAGGTTACTCAAGAAGTTAATAAGAAATAAACAACATTTGAAATACTTTCTACTTTTTACTTGTTTAAAATATAATTATGAATATCCTCGTCCATATTCTGCCATTAATTTAGCAGAAAAATATGAACGTACGTAGTGTATTATATTATATATATATTTTAATATAATTGTCATCTTTCTTCTGAAATAATGATAATGCAGCTTTGATATTATTTTAAAATCACTAAGATATGCTAAGAACTTAATAACGATTCGTTTAATATTTTATAATTTTATAATAGGCAATAAATATGGATGGGGAAATAGCGACAGTATCGTATGCACGATGTATAAACTTTTATAAACCTGAAGATTTATAACTTTGCGTAAAACGATATAAAAATTTTATGTCAACAGCCAGAGGTTCGGTGCGAATTCAATCGATATTATTTAACACCTACGATATTTTCGAATGGCCCCGTCCAACAAACCGAAAGCAGATCGATACACGCCGGAGCTGGCTGGTGCTATCATTTTCTCATGCGTACATCTCGCGGCGCTGATAATAAAAAGCAAGCATAAAACATTCTCTGGTCGTTTTTTTCTACGACAAAGATTTGCGCTGAAATAAATATTTCATCCTATGAAAAAAATACAGTGATGTAGTTAAGTGAAATCCTGAACTGACAGAATAGAGCCAAGAAACGTTATTGTTATTGTTTATTGTCTCAAATTTGTAATTCATAAATACAGGATCAAAGAATAATGAAAATTTATTGTTAACAATATATGAATAAATAATTAGACAGAGAAAATGATAAATGACATATATATTATATGTCCCTTTTCTTCAGAAGAATATAGAATGAGTTATAATCATTTTTTTGTTCAATTGCGAGAAAAAACTGTATTTAAATAAAATTTTCATAATTAACAATCTTTTCGAGCAAAACAAAATGCAAATAATTTTTGTAAAGGTTTATTAATAAAAAAATGTTTTTGATTCTTTTATATTTATCTAATTGTGATTTTATATGTATTACGCATTATAAGTCATGCATAATCTTTACTTGATTTTAATTAAATTACCTTAAACACAGGACAAGTCTACAATAAATCGCTGCTGATGCGAAAGTAAAGGGAAAACTGGTATATTATAAATTCGAACATTATACAGAGTTATATTGTAATATAAATTTGTAAGGCAATATCCATGTTAACGCGATTTAATGAAACATTTTCGGATAGACGGACTTCACAACACGCGTTATATAGAAGGCTTATGGTAGAATTACGGGAAGATTAGTATAGATTAAGCTTGCAGTCAGTAGATATCTGCAGTTTCTATGCTAACCGCGGCCTAAATACATATCTCACTTCTGGCTTGTGCGATATCCACTTTGCTCTTATCTTTATCGTCCAACATAGAGACGGTCAAACAAAAAAGTATTACATGGTTATGGATAAATATTTTCCGAATCGTCTCATTTTTTTATAAGTAGTGTAAAAATTAATTTCATAAAATTTAACTGATTGAACTGTAAGTTATTAAATTTATTATTTGAAGAAAAGAACACTTGATATACTTAAAATGAGAATCTCTATAGAGACATGTGTAAAATTTTATAAATATTACATTAGTTCTTCATTGAAAATAATATGGATTTCTGCAGTATTGAGTTCGATATAATATTTTCAAATTGAATAATTTCACGGGAGACGTCGATAACAATTCAATTGCGTTTTATTGTTACTATATCAATGATTTATAATTAAAGCTTTTATTTTGAATGACTAAAGAGAGAAAATAATAGATGTCGTATATAACCTGTTAATTCCGTTACAAAGCATTTTATATACAATAATTATTATATGCAAAAATCTTTGCAATCAAACTTGGCTGAGTGTTTGCACCAGATAAAGAATGTTACTTATGTATTTGTTCAATTTTGTGACATAAATAGTATAATTTAAGTTTTTAAACAATTTATATGTTATTACACGTATCACTTCTTCCCTTTATAATATATTTTTTAAATAAATAAGGGACAGTGTAAACACATATAATGTAATGATAACAATGTGATAAATAAATGTGTTTAGCTTTTTACGTTCAGTTTCAACATATCATTATTTTGAAGTTATAAACACAAAGAATAGTCAATATCATAAATATGTAATAAATGACGCGTAAGGATTTAATATAAATATGTGTATTTCATGGTGAAATAATTTGATACAAGGCATAAATATATATAAATTATATGCTCGGTACATAATTGACGTGGTAGTGTAATATAATATATGAACTTGTATTGACAACATGTGCGTGCATGGAATTAAGCGTATTGAATATTCGGAAGAATTAAACTGAAAATTTAATAATTTTGTATTTAATTTTAATAGAAAGATTTATCTTATATGCTGTAATAAAAACTTTTATTTCATTTTTTTTCAATTCTCGTTTCTCATTTTAGTAATTTATTTTCTGTTTATAATATCCTGTAAATATGCGAAAATATAAAATATTTTTTCATTATAAGATTTAGACTATTTTTTAAATATTCCTTATCAAAACATAATTTAAAGATTTAAATGTTGATTATACAATTGAGATTTTCTTCATTTTAATTCAGAAAGACATAGATGGTGCTTTGTAAAAAAAAGATTACAATATATGATTCTGAATAAAATTTGGAAGTACTTGCGTATTAAGAAATCCAATTGATGATTAGCTGCTTAAATCATGTTTTCTTAAAATTGGGGAGCAATTTTTTGCAATAGTATATCTTGCGCTTCGTGTGGAACAAAATGGCAAATCTCTAATTCGGCTGGTTGGAAAATGAAGCGAAACAAATAGAAGCATCCGTATACGTGCGATGCACTTTTACGGCATCATCAACGGTGGATGTTTGTAGGACTGTCGTATCAGTAGGAATAGTTCTCTGTGCTCGGAATTTTAAAACACCGTGAATTACATTCGTTTTCTATAGCCCCCACCCCCTCTCTCCTCTCCCTATAGTTACAGGTAATATAAAAGCAGTGTTTATCTTAAAAATAGGATGTATCTAATAGCACGTAACTATACCAATCGTAATTAAGTTATTTATATGAAAACATAGGAAGTACAATATTTACTATATATGTAATTACAATAATAATATGGTAATAATTTGTAACAGTGGATAAACTAACATCAATTATTATTATACGCAAATGATATAATGTTTTCAAAACGTACGGTATGGCTCTTTTATATTAAATAATGCAAACAGTAAAACGAGATATGAGATTGTTTAATAAGATTGGTTAAAGTAATTATCGGTAAATAATAGTGACAATGCTTTTTTTAATCATATAAAAACAGTTATAACCAGTTATTTCCATTTTTCTCTAAAACAAATCAATATTCTGTAATTTATATATTATGAATAAATCAATAATAAAATTTGATAGTAGCATTAATTCGCGTCTTAACATCTTGGTTTAATGAAGAAAATTACTACAATAAAAAAATTCCTAACAAATCTCTCTAGAAGTTGCACGAACAACAAATTCGACTGGATGTTACAAGTTTTACGCGCACTTCGTGTATTCGGCTAATTAAATTCCCCATTCAAGTCTCATGCAAGAAAGAGCTACATCTCGTAAATCTCTGATCGATCCGTATGATCGTTTTACAGAATTTCACGACAATGAATTGTAGAATTTGATGACTGAATATTAAAACAATTACAAGTTTAACAATCAAAAGTTTAGTAAAAAGCAGAGATTATATAGGTAATTTAAAAAATGATATTAAAAATATTTTTAATTATTTACACGTAGAACATTATACCTTAAATATATGTTCCAATTAAAATATTATGATCAATTTTTGTCATTAAAATAAAATGCACATGATATTCTTATATAGTTTTTTAAATAATCTTTACGTAGTAATCTCGTATATTAAAAGTGCTTCAAATGTTTATAAACCATTTGTTTCAGATGTAACACAGTAATATTTCATCAATTATTAAATCAAAGAATAAACGAGCCTTTGAGAGCCAATGCTGAATGTAATTGCAATTAAGTTTTATTGTATATAACAATTAAAATAAGTATAAATATTTCTAATTATAAAAGTTTATAATTTCGGAAATCTGAAGAAAACTTTTATTACATCTTTTGATAAATTCTTGAAAATAAAATTTATAAAAGTAAAAATATATAAACTCTGCGTTGTAATTAACAATTATTATTTGCATTGTATTAATTAACTATTTTCTAATTTCTTTCATAAATCACTTACAAACAAGATCGAATTAACAAAGAGCTTATTTATTCATTATTTCTATCTATATTTGTTTATAAAATAAAATTTATTAAATCGAAAAAACTGCATCAAAGTACATTCGTGAAAGGCTACAAATCTCTCATTCTTTCTGTATTTCAAAGTTTATAATGCAATTTGTATTTAATATGCAATTTTATTAATTAATATTTCTACACGCGCGGAGAGAACTTTTTTTCAAATTTATCCTGAAAATATGGTAGTTGTGATACATTACAATATATTTTAAAGATTTTTACCATGCACTTTAATAAAATTAATCGAACATAGTTTATATTTTATTAAAATTTTATTAATAAATGAAAGAAATTTACATAAAATTCGTCAAAATACAATGTTGTCCCGTACCATATTTTTAGAGTAAATTCTAAGAAAAAATTCTCTTTGTGTAACTTAGGCTAGACACAAATATTGTATATTGTTCGTATCCTACTACGAATAAGTTAATAATCGTTAAATGGCATAAAGTTTGTTGCTCATAATAGATATTTCGTTTGATCTTAAACGTTAATTATCTTTTATTCTGATAAATGTCATGCCTTACAACACGGAAATATCTGACAAATTGGTTGGTGTATAATTTACATGGAATTACAATCTCAACGGGCCTCTCATGGAAAAAGATCTGACATATCTCGATTTTACGATTTTAAGCTCCACCAGTAACAAAACCGCATTGCAAAATAAAGTTTTTGTCCATTTGTAATTTTTAAACAAAAGTATTAAATGAGCCGTTTATTTCTGGAAAGTAAAATGGATTTCAGTGAAATGAAGATTGAAACGGTATAAATTGATGCAATATTTCAACTTTAGTAAAATTCTCTTTTAAATTTTAAAATAAAAGTATGTGCCTTTCTCTCAAATAAAATAATAAAGTTTCTCTTGTTTTATATGCACTATTTGTTTAAATCTATGATATATTTAATTACTGTTGAGCACAAAGGATAATTAAATTTTGTAACATAGATATAGTTTAGTGTCGAATAAAGGGGGAAACTAATACATAATGGATATGTATAAGTAGAAGCTGAATGAAGTGACTCGCTGCTAAATTAATGCAAAATGAATTTGTCAGAAAGGATTTAATCTGAAACTTTAATAAAATGTTAATTCTATGCGATCTAGCTTTTTGTTCGATCGTGTAGGCAATGGATACTTTGATGAAAATATTTGATCTCGACGTTAAAAAGTCTTCGTAAACATTTAGTACTGGAGTATAATACTTTAAGAAAAGAGTAGATCGAGAAAGGAGCGTACATATTTACATTAGACGATATCTCGGCGAAATTCCCATCGAAAGAGAATACTTTTGTGAACGTGGCGATATATCCCGGATATATCCTGCCGTTGCACTGACAGTTATGAATGGTCCGGTATTGTAAAGCCGGAGAAATTTCACTTGCTCTCAGTCCTACGTTCTTTTTTCTATGATCCGGAGCGATGAAATTCGACGAATATTTCTCTTATCGAAAACGCACGACTGATTCAGGCGTTTATACCACTCGCACGTCTTATGATTTTCGTATTTTACTTCACTCATTCATTTGAATATTATGGAACTATTCGAAGTGGATTCCAATTGGAATTATTTCGTTTTTTTCTAGAAAACATAATAGAAATTTAGAGAATGATTGAACAATTTCGATCCACTATTCGGAATTCATTCCGAATAATTCCAAAATACGTGCTCTAATATTTGTTGAATTATCGACATCATCAATATCAATTCGTTATTAAAATTTGCAACAAAAATATTTCTTTAAAAATAAAAATTTTTATGAAAAAATCATTTGTCATTTTATTTATCAAATATTTCAAAAATAAGTTCAAAGAGTGTTATTTATTTATTAAAAAAAAAACATGAATATTGTTATAAATAAAAAAGATAAAATTCTTCATCTAGAAAAGGCGAAATAAAATAACGTGTGATCCCTTTTTTGTGTTCGCATATTAGTGTCAAAATTCTATTTCATCTTGTAAGAACTCTGCAGGATTCAATCTGGAAAGTGTACTTGCCCATAAGAAACTAATATTTTGTCCAACAAGGCTAAAAACATGAGATACCGCAAAACGTAGTGTCGCGTTGCGTGACCAACAAAATCTCCTGAAACGCGCCAATATATGTACATGGTATCGGTTGAAACCGGTACAAACATAATTATTCTCGTTTAAAGTGTGAATATATTATAGATGCGCCTAACATCTCCGAGATAGCAAGAAATGTGTCGTTAGCCGCTGTAGTCAGCCAACCCTTGTAATTATCCAGCCATCGTACATAGAGACGCATATTTTCTCACTCGTACACGCTAGAATTTCGAGAATTCGCGAAGCTGAGAAACAGCAAAGACATTCCAATTAAAGCAAATCCAATTAGCGTAAAAAATTCCGTGCACCTTGGTACTAATGATAATTTACTTGGATCCGACGTTACTTTTGCACGCGAAAACAAGATTAGATTAATTCGTGAATAAAGAAGCTTACATTATTTCGCGAACGTTCTATTTTTCCATGATCAAAAACTCATTTGCAATAGTACATAATACGATGTTTTTGCGAACTTTTGTAAATTTAATTTCTATGGAAATATAATTTTTATATATTTACGTCATTTTACGGAATATTAACTTGAAAATAATCACCTGAAGTATTTTTACACTCCAGTGGCAAAAAATATAAATTGTTAAATAAAATATATATTTTGTGTTTTTGGATATTGTTTAACATATTTTTTCTCTTTTAATAACTAGTCTTTACAAATGTTTAAAATATACAGTTCTATCTAAAACTTGTGAAACAAGTATTAAATTAATTGTTAAATTAATATAATTAAATTAATAAAATTAAAATTAAATTAACTAAAAATTTATATTAATTAACAAATTTCTTTTTAAAAGTACTGCCATAATAATCATAATAATGACCTATTTAATGTGCTTATTTTGTTTAATATTTGCTTTTTCTACTTATTTATTCTAAAAAATTGCGATTAAATTCAGATCCACAACATTCTCAAATACTAATAAATTGAAAATCATTAATATACAAAAAAATTAATATATTATTAACAATAGTAATTTTAATTAGGGTATAAAGACGCTCCAGACAATTATTAAAAAAAACCAGGTGATTTCTGCTGAATTAAAAGTCGTAGCATTTACATTCAATTAAACAATCAATTTCTAATAAATTATGTTGCAAGTTATTTTTCTTTCTTTCTTTTTCTGTATATCTCCAAAACTAGATTATTTACAAGAAACAAAATAACATTACAAAACATACAACGATGAGACGAAATAAATTTACAATTTTTCATATTTTATTTAAATAAAATAAATTAACGCACAAACAAATTTTTATTCTTTTCACTTCTTCTAGCTACTTAATTAATCTTAATGTATCTTATTGATTTTAACAAAATTAAATTAATCTTTCAACTGTGAAATTAAAATTTTATGATATTACTGACGTTGAATTTGACGAACGAATATGTGAACTGTCACATTTAGGAACACATTTCTTTAAAGTCGATTAAATCTACATTTTTATACTCAAAAATACAATATACAACTATTCATAAGATGGAATGTTACAACAAATACCACTCTATTCATCTTTCACAAAAATTCCATTGTATCATTTTTGCAGAACAAATTTCGTTGTACAAATATCACGATGCAATGCAACTATTGAACTACAGACGGTTCATTCTATCCCAAAAATTCTATTTTATTTGAGAGCAATTGTTAAAAAAGTAAAGATCGTCAAGTTTCATCGCATATGTGCACCTTTTCGCGAAAACTTCGCTACATCCAAAATCAAATCAACTGGTTAATTAATGAAATGAAATATCGAGAAGCGTTCTCTTCTGCGTCGAAACTAAATAACTCATACCGCTACTCGTCGGTAAATGTATTTGGCAGCACGTGAGATCTTTACCTTTTGGAACACGTTTGCTCGTTAACACGATCGCGTTTTTCAATTTTTCAGTTTGCCCTGGAGAGTCGAGTTACGGAAAGAGAATCAAAATCGCTTTTTGTTTTCAAGAAATTCAAGAGATTCAATTTATTATTCACGTTATACAATACCCGATGTTTGAAATCGAAAAATACATACCAAGAGCATACACAGAAAAATACATATTACACAAGTAATAGTTACTCAAGTTTCAAGTGTCTCAAAAGTTCTTACATCTACAAATTTATCATACACTCAATCAAAAGCATTAAATTTATTCAAAATATGTTCTAAATCCTATAGAAAGTTTAATACTTCAACCAACATTATTAAATTAAAACAAATTTGATTTGCTTATTAGGGTAAGAGCACTAGATATGGATCAGGCACTAATTCCAGATCACTTTTTATATTTAAATGATTATAGTATTTTTCGTTAAATGATACATATCACAAGATTCTTGTTTGATCTCTTTCAAATGTCAATTAATTTTAATTTGTTAGAAAGCGCTACACATTTTATTAATGTTATTATTATAATTAATTAAATTTGCGAGGTTAACTATGTATCTTTATAAATTCATTTAAAGTGTAATATCATAAGAATTGTTTTATGGCTTTTATAGTAAATAGCATTAGATTTCATGGAAAAAAATCAACGTTCTGCTCAATTGAGATCAAATATGTCCGCGGATGTTTATTTAATCACTACATCATAACGATATTTTTACTGCGTAAATTTATTATAAAAATGTTTCAAAATTTGTCAAATCTTACAAATAATGTTATCCTGAAAAGATTTATTTATTTTAAGTATCGAAATAGAATATAAATAGCATACACATCTATATGCAAAAAGTATTACTTATTCATAATTTATCTGTTTTTTTATTGCTAAACGTTTAATTTTCATTAATTTTTATTGTAATTTTAATTATCATTAATTTTTAATTGTCACTAAAACTGCATCACGATTCACAATTAGATCCTAGAATTAGATGTGGATCATTAATTATGATTTCGTTATTGTACATTATGATATACATGTGTAAATCATTTTTATTAATCTTATGGAATGTAGTAACGCCACTAGGAAGAATAAAGCATTTAGTGAATTGATTCGCATTAGTGGGTCTAATTGTAAATAATTGTCATTATTTTATTTAATTTAAATTAACATACAAAATGGTAATAAAATAAAATAAAATCATCTATAGTGTAATCTTTATGATCGATCATAACTATTAAATATTTTATTAATTGTTCAATACTGTTCTGAATAGAAATACGAATTTTTTTAGAGTCTATAACTAGTGGTTTTATCTTATGTATAAAGTCGTTTTTTTTGAATAATTTTATAATATTCTTAAAAACAAAATAAATTCTTGTTTTCAGTATATAATAATAATTTTTTCTAAAATTTGCAATAAATATATTTAAGATTATCAAGAAAATATTCTTTTATTAAAGATATTTAAATGTTACACTTTAAAAGAAGGAAAATAAATTGAGTGGCTACCTTTTTTTAGCAATAAATATTTTTCTGTATGTACTCAACGCACGTTATTGTTAATTGAATATGCTTATAGAAATAGAATTATTTTTATTATTATTATTTTCAGATCTGGATATTTTTTAAACAATTAATTCTTTTCGAAATGAGAAAATTAGGGCTATTGAGGATTAGTGGTGTAATTAGTGCGCTACGTGATTATGGGATAAAGACTCCCCATCTCGTTTAAAGTGGATAGTTTGACTGCAGGAGAAGGACGTGGATAAATAGCACTGTAACTTAATAAGTTAATTGACTGCGATAATTTATTTCTACTTTTTTATGCTGATAAAGGTTAGAAAATAGCCGAAATGTACGTATTTTATTATATAACCAAATTGATTTTTATCATATGGCTAAATATCAAACATGAGTTTAAACATCAATTAAATATATATAGATTTTGTATTAATACGTAGCTATTAATTACATCGTCGATTTCTAGTAATCATAATTTCCTCATTTTGTTAAAAATAAAGAATCTAAATTGTTTTTTAAATTAATAATTAATTCTTTTCTTTAGGTTGTAATTATATCTTTTCATAAGATTTGAATATTTAAACATTTTATATATTCATGCTTATCTCTATCAACATAGATTAACTTTAATTTAGATTTAACCCTGGTGAAAATAAAAATTGGAGCGTAAGTCGAATGTAATGGGAGAGTAATAGAAGAGTAAACGATGCCTCTAGGAGACGAAAATTGAAACAACAAAAAGAAGCGTTTACACTTTTTTTACATTCCGTTATTTGAATTTTTGCCTTCTAGAGGCATCGTTTACTCTTCTATTACTCTCCCGTTACATTCGACTTAACGCTCCAATTTTTATTTTCATCAGGGAACTTACTCTCCATTTTTTTCTAATTTTAAGAACTAGATAAAAATAAACAGTAAATTAAACCGAGATTAAAATTAATCTTACATTGGTGGAACCAAGCCTTAAAATTAAAAAAAAAATGAAAAGTAAGTTGAAATGAGATTAAAGTACCATTAATGGAAATGGTTATTAATAAATTATAGAAATGAACTAAAATAAATGTTTCTTAATCGATTAAAAAACAATGTACTTTCGTAAAAAATATAAGGCAAGTTTTTATTTCTATAAAAACCACTTTGAAGCCACGGCTCTTTGCGCGACTTACATATCCCATTTTATTCTTTTCCACAAGGCAGAAAATTGTGATATATGGTAAAAGAAAACAAACCTGTAGAAGCAGGGAGCAGAGTTTATCGGAATACCGTATTCTCTCTCGCTTTTGTAAAATAACCTTTTTTTGGAATTTAAAAAAAACGGCAAAAAATATATATGTCAGCGAATCATACTGTCATAGGATAAAGGCTATTAATTTCACTAAAAATATGAGTAAAATATGAGTTTTTAAACGGATATAATTGTTTTTCAGTTATTTTCAGCGGATTGACTGTATTTAATTGATTTCTAAGCACACACGACAAAAAGATTCTGAATGAAAGATTTGTAATGAAAAAATTCTAAGCAGACTGTACGTTGCACACCCGAGTTTCACGTCTGGCTGCTTAATAGAAGAATAGGAAAAGAGAGAAATGATCGTCACCATCGTGTCGAAATTGTAACAAGCAACAGTCGTGGCAATTACGCGGATAAAGCAAACGGCCCACACATAGCTCTTCTGTTATTAATTAGCGACGGCAAATTGCGACTGATAGCATATGGCAATATATTAAGTAAAATAAACACACGAAATAAATTAAAATTTTTAATTTTGTTAGAAATACATATGCAAATATATAGATACATATATATATATATATATATATATATATATATTACATAAAATAAAATTAAAAATTTTAATTTATTTTGTACAATTATTGTAATTATTTAAATGTTATAATACATCTAACAAAATTAAAAAATTTAATTTATTTCATAAAATCATTGTAAATTGTTTAAAAAATTTATATTATATGAAATATTCTAAATAGTGATAACCATCATTATGCACAAATCTCTTTTGCGGCAATAAAATATTAAAGTATATGCTTTGTGAGCAAATGGAGTAAAATAAAGTATTGAGATTAATTCGATATTCTCGCATTTATAATTTATGTCGCATAATTATTCATTTCATTTTATTCATAATTGTGATGCGATCGTGTACATATAATTGTGGATACAATCAGTGGCCGAATGTGATAATGTATTAATTTACTCACAGATCAAAACGTTGAACGTTGGCGTAGATTTCGTTGACGAATTCATTGTTCCGGGTTTCAACTCGCAGTCGTAATACGTCGATCGAAAAACCATGGTTAATTATGTTCGCACAAACTGATAAACTCTATGATGACCATATTTTCTTAGACAGAATAAAGACAAATCTGAAAATTTTAGGATTTCTTTATTCCAAAATATTTCCAAGTTTAGTTTATGACTATTAAAAGTTTGTGTATTAATTTCTGAAATTTTCTTACACAGTATATTTGAGATAATTTCCAAGTAAAGTACAAACCATCATGACATCAAAATGACATCAAAATAGCTTGATTTATAAATTTAATTATTAAAAGTCACTTTTCAATCAATCATTCATTTTGACATTTTGCGATCTCGTAATTCTGTTTTGGCTAATATTATCTTTGCATAAAATTAAATTTATTGACGTTTCCGTAAATATTCGCTCATTAATACGACATTAGACATTGCGATACTAATTATAGAAAGAAATTTCCCGTAATATTATTAAAATAAAGTATAATATTGAGTTAAAAAAATAAATAAATCTAAAGAACAAGCTACCTAATGTACTTAAAGAATTATCCCTTACAATAAAAAATATATTATCACCGTATATATAATAATTGCCTGTTATTTTACACAATTTCGACATTTTCGCGGTGAGTAATAACATGAAACCATAATGTAAGAAGATCAAGGATATCTATCATGAAACAAAGTTGGAATTAATTCCGATCGAAAATATGCCGTTTTTCCCAGAAAACACAACAGGAATCTAGGGAATAATTGAATAATTTCCATCGGAATCCATTCCGATTTTGTTTCATGTTAAGTACCCAGAGGCGCTATTCTGTAACTGTCTTTACACGTCTATTGACAATTGTCGAGGCGCAGCTTTTTCACTATATAAAATATCTGCGCACTGACAACTGTAGGTAGGCGTGTAAAGACAGTTACAGAATATAGACCCAGATAAACCAATTTCGGATGCGCAATTGAAATAATGATGACATTTGTAATCAATAAAAAATTGACCCCAAATTTTATGCTAATGCCGTTATTAATTTGTCACTAATTAGTAATTTGCTCCAAATTATATTCAGCTGTCTAGTTTACACTGCGCACTTGATACACGTACTAACAAATAACTTTCTATTAAATTATTCTAATTTCAGCGATGTATTCAAAGAATGATGTACTAAATTGGTACAATATGCATGAAAATTATTAATTAAATTCACATACCGTATATATGTTTGCAGGTACCGCCGAAATTAAGATCATTCAATAGAAAATTACTGGATAGTACCCGTATCAAGTGCACAATGTAAACTAGGCCATTATGCACAAGATTAATTTTCTTACATCATGCGTAGAACGAATGCGATGCGATATTCGGACGCGTGGAAGATTTCGAGTGATACTCGGCAACTTCACGCCGCTACGCCCTGTCCGTTGGTTCGTGACGTAATGGCCGATGCGCATATGTTATCGTGTACTCTGGTTCGTAAATTCACTCGACACTCTTCACGCTTGATCGCAATGCACTTTCAGCGTAAGTAATACCACACAGAACAACACTATCCCAACCGCAAAAGTTGCAGTAATATTGCTGCAAATTTTGTGCTTTTGCTTGCTCACTCCGACGTCAAAAAATGCTGATCGCGACCATGTATACTAATAATCTGGATAATGACTATACTCACAAATACGATTTTCGAAACTGTATTCGACGAGGCATATAATAAGCGGAGAAGCAAAGCGATCGCGTCAAAGCTCCGATTCCTTTTCATTCTCATGGAACACTGCGAGGTCTGCGAGCGGGAAGTACACAAGTACACCGGCGATGTCGCGCCACAATGAGACAGTCAAGGACATTTGCCTAATTTCTGGTATTCCACAGCTAGCGTCAGGCACGTTACAATAAGCGGAGAAGCAAAGCGATCGCATCAAAACTCCGATTCCTTTCCATTCTCATGGAACACTGCGAGGTCTGCGAGCGGGAAGTACACAAATACACCGGCGATGTCGCGCCACAATGAGACAGTCAAGGACATTTGCCTAATTTCTGGTATTCCACAACTAGCGTCAGGCACGTCACGATAAAAAATTCACCCCGAATAAACGAAAATGGATTGAAAGGTATTCAGATTTTCAGAAACACGTATTCCCGAACTCTGTAATCGAGAATGGATTGAAATGGAATGAAATGGATTCAGATTTTCAGAAAGGCATTCACGAACGTTAAAATGAATTCTTTTCAACCCGAATGCATTTTTATTTATTTATACGAATTGGATGAAGCACATTTCTATATCTTTTAATCTAAAAATAATTAACTTTTCTGTGCCTCGTGAATACTTCTTAATTCAAAATTTTGAATAAAAAATGCATTTTTCAATTTAAGTTTTTGAATTCAGTTAAATCCAATTGAATCCAATTGAACAAAAAAAAGTTTTTGTTATTTAAAATACGCATTCAGATAAATAAAATTTCAATCTATTTTTTAATCCAGTCTCGTTTATTGAGTTATTTCAATTTCAAGATTGTTCCTTATCTTAAAATTCCGTATAACTTTTCCTTCATTTCCAGGTAAAATTTCATGAAGTTCCTTAACATTTTCAATAATATTTTTTCATTCTAATTTGGAAATTATTAAATATTTTGAGAGCAATTTAATATCTCAATGTAAATCATTATTAATGTTGCTGATATTAATAGTGATTTAGATTGCTTCTATTTAATCGTTATTTGGTGTATTTCAAAACTGCGTAAGTGTAATGAATACATATTAAATTTCTTTAAAAGAATTTTAATTTTCCTGACATTTCTCATTTTACGGCAATTCTAAAATTTCACAAATGGCTACGCTCAGTAGAGAAATACAGTTCTGCAATTATTATAAAATTCTTTAAGATGATTAAGTTGCCTTTAATTCCTCGCTGGATCTAAATGTTTAAACCAATCATATTAAAGAATTTTACAACAGTCGCAAAATATTTTCTGCTGAAATGCCAATGCTTTAAAGTATTTGACTAACCAATTAGAAGAAAAAATTTTACAAATTAATCAATTAAAAAGTTACGATCGAAGCTGGATCTTTATTGTTTTAAATAATTTGAACTTGAATTACTAATATATACTATATATGTACAATATATATCATATTGTAGTCTTTCCAAACTGCGCGCTGAATTGTTTTTCCGGA
>NW_017305767.1:231565-242868 GCF_001594115.1 Trachymyrmex septentrionalis | reverse complement strand
TATATATATAGTATATATTAGTATATATAATTCAAATTAAAATTATTTAAAGTAATGAAGATCTAGCTTTGACCTTAATAGGTATTTTAAATTTCTAGTATTGCTTGTGTTCTCACATATGCGGTTTAAAGTAAAAATTCTTAATATAGTTTAAAAAAATTAACTCATGCTTTCTATTAATTTTTGCTTTTAGCTTTTGATATTGCAATTAGATATTGTTTTATCTACAGTTAATCTACAGTTACATCTTAATATGATAATTTTTTTTCGTAAATATCAGCCTTATTGGCCGGATTGATGCTTTTTATATCTCCGTATTATAAAAATATAAAATATAAATGTAGGAATGCGTATAATATAATTAAAAATACGATACATTTAAATAAATAAAGTGAAATAAATCCATGTGTGCTTATCGAATATCGCCATTGAATATTTCGTGTCATGACGTAAACTTTTTCATTTATTCGTAACTAAATTTTATTATAAATCTCTTTTTTACTTGTATCGGTATTATAATCGGTATTTATAATCACATCAAAATACAGAATAATAATTTTATCTTTTATTGTTATTATTGTTATTATATTATTGTTACTATTCTATATTTGAATATTGTTATTCAATCTATCTTTTTTTAAAACGTGACAGGGAGTCTTGATTTTTACACACGTATTTATTACAAGAAAATAAATGCAAAACACGTATTTCACTGAAACATAAAATTAAATACTATTTTAAATTTATTAATATACGAACATTCGGATAATTAATTTATCAAATTATTTAATTAAATCAAGATGATTTACGAATGTAAATTATAAAATTTTATCAATTAATTTCGAAACACATTCCTAATACTCGAATATAAGCGCTAGCTTATACAATGAGATTTTAAGGTATAAATCTTCAAACATAATAGATGTAGTAAACTTTAAGCCGGAAGATGCTCTAGTCAATCATAGTTGATTATTCTTTTAATATTCGATTGTGATTGGCCAATATCTTACGATTATGAAGCTTAATATACCTATTATGTTTCGGGACTTTAGCAGCGTCTACAATGAAATTTTAAGGCGTAAAACTTTAAGTCAAAATCATAAAAAATTGACAAATCGTAGTCGATTATTCTCCTCTCATGTTCGACCGCATGATAGGTCAATTACTTAAGAGCACTATTACATTTGTCGTATGATAAAGATATTAGGTTTATTGATTAGATAGAGAGATCTGACAATTCTCTTTTTTTTTGCAGCAATCAATCAATCAAGTAATCAATCAATCAAACTGCTAAAACAATCATGCTGTTTTATTCGCTCAAGTACTTAAAAATTTAGCTAGATACAAATCTGAAAATAATAATCTAAAAATTTGTTGGATCATCAAAATAATTATGTAAGACACTGAAATTAATAGAATGTCAAAACTTCTCGCAATATTGTTCATCATGCTTGAAATTTCTTATACGTAATTATTTTGATAATCCAACAAAATTATTTTTAGATCTCTATTTAGCTATATTTTATATATACGGTGAGTGCAAAAAGTATTCGTACAGAGAAAATATTTTTTAAAAAAACTTTATTTTTAAAAAGTAAATATTATTCAGCGAGAAATAAGTCATCGAACTGATGTCGAATCGATATAAATACGATGATTTCAACGTCAATTTGACGTCGACTCGACGTTTAATTGACGATCATTTCTTATTGGATAATTGACAATTTATTCATAAAGAATAAAATAGACTGTATGTTTCTTAAAATTATATATACCAAAAAGATACGTATTAATTATACAAAATATATCATCTGAAAAAAAGCGAAAATTAAAAATTGTATTGTTTAAATGCTCAAAAAGTATCCATACAGACGAGAAATTTAGCTTCTAGAATCAGAAATACATGCGAAGTACGTTTGTTTATATTAGAATGTATTCATTGTATAAAATTGCTAATTAATGTTTAAATTTTTTACAAATAAAACTTTTTTTTATAACAAATTTCCTTGTACGAATACTTTTTGCTCTCACTGTAAGTACTTCAGCAAAATCGTTTTTTCCGTGTAAATTATACGCCTTAAAATCTCATTGTAAACCCAGCTACGCATTTCATTTTACGTGCGGGAGAAAGGAAAGAAATCATTAAAAGAAGCAGATTTCAAAATCAAACAGTTTAGTTTTTTTTTTATATTTAGCTCATCGCCGGCCGACGCGCACGAAGTGTATGTATGTATGTAGTGTTTATTTTCCTCGTCGAGTCTCGTGTTGATTTCGAGAAAGATCGTCACTACTTGCCCACAGTTCAACTTTCACTGTATATGGCGCGTGGGCCACTGGCCATATTCGCGATCGCAAACGAACATTGGAAGGATACTTATGAATACTTGTGCATATTGAAAGCAGTGATTATCGTACATTATTGAAACAGATTATTATAAACACTTTTTTGCCCCAGATTCGTTTATTTCATGAAAAAACGCGTGAATGAGATTAATTTTATCAAGAGGTGAGGCTAATCTCAACCCCTAATCTCAACAATTACCATAATGTACTGCCATTATGAAAATGAACGAATCTGGAGCAAAAAAATGCCTTTTGTACCGTGAAATATTAATCGTTAATGTTGACAGATATTCAGGTTAAGAAATCTGTCACATCAATGGCATAAAGAACATTATATTTATAAATTTTCTGCTTTATAAATACAAGTTCTTCGCTTTAAAACATAAAAATTTACTGCTAATGTAAAACATTTATGTGCTTAAAACAGTGAATTTTTAAAGCAATAAATTTGTGTAATTAAAGCAGAACGTATATATAAAGCTGTATCAAGTCGGGGTGACAGATATTTTAACGTCTAAAATCTCGAACTTTAACGCTGAATTAATTCGATTTACGAGGCCGATCGCCGCGTTTTTGGTCAGATTCTTTCGTTTTGAGTAAAAACGCGCGTTAAGATTAGACAAAGATACTAATATATTTCTCTCTCTCTGTTATCGATTTTATTAAAACTACTGCTCTGCATACAAAAGTCGGTTCAAATCGTCTCGTGTCACGACTCTAGACAATATTAAAAGCTCCCGATGTCAGGGGAACATCGTGAATTTTTAAGCTTTATTACATTAAGCAGCTGCTGGATCTTACGTTCGAAAGTAGCGGTAACAAATCATTTGCCTTTATGTGAGGCACGAGTGAGGGACCAAATCCAGATTCACGAATTGTTAGACCATAGACCGAGTCGTCGCATACGTTGGGTTTTTAGTTTTTAGTACGCACAGTTGTGAATGATCGTGTCCGCTGCGTGATTGTTACGTCGTGTCGGATAGACTGCTTTCCCGCGCGATCAAAAGCCATGAAAATCCTACTCGTTTCAGAGTATTCGTTTCGTGTTGATTACACGTGGAAGCATTGCGATCGAGTGTCGATGATATTGAAAGTGACGAGCGTAGCAAAGTAACAATTCTGCGCAATAACTGCCACGATACGAACATTGTTAGCTATTTTGTTTAGTGTGCGTTTGAATTTTACATAAAATGCGTTGCAACGTAGTTTACAACGAGCATGCCGTATCTGGAGTGCCGAATTTGGAGTAGCAAAGGTATCATAAAGGTATCGTGTATCTTGCATTATTTACACACTCTCGAAGTGCATCGCGGATAAAGCGTTGGGAGTGTCGTGGCGAGAGACGACTAATTAACGCGCGCGGTAATTAGTCATGTTTTTCGGATCAATTTCGATAGTGTGAGCGTTGTGAGTGATTTTTATCTGCAGCGAAGGAAACAGGTTAATCAGGAGTATCAGGACGGCGTCGACTGGTGAGTATTTTTTATGCTTTATCATTATTTATTCTGATCGACGCACGATTTTAATTATCACTTTGATTTATTAGCGAATATTTATTATTTCATGTGATGATGCATTCCCGTGTGTATACAATATTCCCTTTTTTTATCTGCTTAAAGTTAGCTCTGTAATATACTGGAGTGAACCATTAAGGAATGGGTATATCCTAATTTCTAGACGACGTAGACTTTGACCCAGTTTTTTGTTATCTGGTTAATTTGTTTAAACTTGTAATTAACTTGTGCGAACTTCCTCTTACTTAACTTGATAATAATGTAAAAATTCAAAATTTTGTTCCTTTCAGCTGTGCTTAATCATTAAATTAATAGTTTTAACAGTGGTAACTCTAAGACCTGGTTTTTTTTTCATTGGTTGCGTTCAGCAAAGGAAGCAGCTTTGCAAATGTTGTAGAATTTTTTCTTTAGTTTTCTCACTGGATCTAAATGTATCATAAATCAGTCATATTATATTTGGTCTTCGACTGAAAATTGGAGAAATAACAATTTTGAATCCTTTCTCCTGATAGTTTTCTTTCAAAAATATCACTCTCTCGTTTCAAAAGTGACAACGCAAAAAATTCAATTTTTCAGAAAAAGAGAAAAACTATCTTTTAACTTGATAAAAAATTACTGAATGAATCAGATAATATTGGTAAAAAGAATATATTCTTAACATGATGTCTTAACATCATTTTTGTTTCATAATTCGTTAACAATCTTTAAAAACTATGTTCTTTAAACTGTAACGATTTTGACAACTTTTTATAAAATTAAGTTATAAAGTTAACTTATAAAATTAAGTTAGTTCCAAGATCGACGATATTTACTTAACTCATTCATGGTAATATAACTCGAAAATCATGTTTTTTTAGTTGCACTTTTTAAATAAGGAAGTGGTAAAAATAATAATAATATAATAAATATAATAATAATATAATAACATAATAATAATATAACAAAAAATAGTGATAAAATTATAATAAGAATCAGATTTGCGTAAAAAGTACAATTTTTTTAGTTTTGTGCTAATTAATGGAATAAGTTTGAAGCGAATGTAATCATTGTTACAACTTTTAATTAATTTCAAAACTACTTGAGTTTGTTTCACACAATAAAGGAATTTTTTTCAAATATTTGTGTTTCTTTTACAGATACGTACGAGATCCTCGTTCTTCGATATTACAGGTGTGATTTATTGCGCAACGTCTTGGTAAGTGAATCAATATTTTATATTGTTCTTTTGTCATACAATTTGCTATCTTGCGAGTCTTTCTATCAAATTTGAATTTTTCAGCATAATTTGATATGGATTTTTAATGAGAGATATCTGTTTTTCTAAAAAATATATTACACGTGTGAGATTTATGAATCCTAGTTAAAGAAATTATATTTCTACCTATATTAATATAAACCAGACTTACAATGTCATAAAGAATATATTTAATACGTAAATACGAATCCATGTAAATGACCCATTCTGTTTAATTAAATTTTAACTCCTTCATATTTTAATGTCACTGAGCGTTAGGTGCATATATAATTTATGAAATATTCCATTACAAACCGCTCGCAACTTCTATATTTTAGTGCTTTATTATAAATAATTTTCTTTTTTTAAATTAAAAATTGCTTGCTAATGGCAACGTCCTAATAATCTTGCGTGACAGCAGCAGCAGCTTTTTTTTAAAAGCATTGCTCATCGTTCATTCCGCGTCGCGATTCAATGTTATTTCAGCGTTATTGAAAACTCGAAACCAGCAATCGATAATCACCGTTTTTTATTTATTTAGTTTTTTTTTCATACGACAGTCCAACTACCTCGACGTTAACTTTGTTATTTCGGAACAAAAACAAGCACTGTTACAATCCGACGAGTCGGTGTATTATGGTTATCGCTAATTAGTCCACGCAGTGTATCACGCGGCAGCAACGGGAAATTTTATTTTGACATGATTGCGCGCATCGCGCCGGGACGTTACCGGTGTGATTCATGCGCCGGGGCGAAAATAATTTGCGGCGGCACCGGCGCAGCGATTGCGATTGTAATTGCTCGCGCGTATCCCCGGTATATGAAGTCATACGTTTCGAATGTCCCTATAAAGCAGTTATATTAAATTGAGAGGGATCGCATGACCGTGTATGTACCTGCGCGATCGGGCTCGTCCCGAAATTTACCTGCAATCCATGTTCGTGCTGAAATTCCCTCCGCGCAATTTTTCGCGATAGCTATTCACAGGCGGCCGCATTCTTTTAATTTACCATCGAAGTTTTGCAAATTTGTCGCAAATTTGAACGTACGCCAAAATTCGCGGGTTTATCGACGTTGATAACGAACGTTGATATCCCACTGAATGAGGAAAAGTTATAACGACATGATCGCTTTTTGCCTTTTATGAAAAGTTTGCGATCATTTTACGCGAATTTGCAAATTTTCCCGAGAGTAATTAATGCAATCTTTTTAAATGTCCGATTGAGATAAATTAATTATTTTTGTTTTAATATAATAGAATAACGGCGTTGGCGACTTTATGACTTTGTACAGAAATATTGACAATTTAGGAAAGAGGATTATCATAAGCATGTTACATTGACGAACTCTAATTAGTCATTCCAGGATTGAAACTTATGCAATTGCGAGTAACATTATTCATGGAATTATTAGGAAAATGTCTTTAGCAAGCAGTTGTTAATTCAAAAAGGGAAAATCAATTTATATCAAATTGCTTTATATTAAAATAGGAGAATTTCAAACAGGGTTTTATAACAAAATATTTCAATTTATATTCGAATATAACACGTTTAATAAAATATTTAAAAAATAATAAAATATTCTAAAATAAGATAATTTAAAATGAGCGTTAACACATTTTAGTAGAATTTTTCGTTTTCTTTCTATACCCATTCTTTTTTGCAGTATTATTATAATTGAATCGATACTGGACTAAGTACTAAGTCGTGTACATCTTTCTTATTCATGAATTTTACGCAAAATCAAATATCCTGTTTTCATCTCATTCACACATTTTACATTATTACTTTATTTTTCAATTTTACTTTTGACTTTATATCATCATATTTAATAATTCTTGTCTTATTAATTATAAAAGTTGTAAATACTTTTGATTGCGCGTAATGATTTGGAGATGCTATTAAGAAACATTGCCATGAGAAAGTTATATCCAGATGATATTAACAGTTGGAAAAGGAGAGTAGAAATTTTCGAGGATTTCGTGATCGCTCGGAGATAGTTTGATTTCTATGTTTTCTTATATATTCTTCATAAAATCCGAAAATAATAATTATAATAATGCTAGATTTGAGGAAAAATTGGATTGGAGGAAACATTGAAATAAAGTGAATAAAATTCTTATTCGCATTATTATAAAATCACTGTCAATTATGCTTCAATAATTTATTCTTGAAATTAATTCCAAATTGAATCAAATGCGAATAATATTGCATCACAAAACGTTAATTAGTTTATACTTTTCATTATAACATTTGTCATTTCAGTACTGTTTCCCCCATTCCAAGCGTCGCGCATCGCTTTTATTGCGAATATAGAGATTATATTCACTTTATTTCAAGTATCAATTTTTCCTTAAGTCTGTAATTATATTATTTTCGATTTCTACAAAGAAAAATACGTAAGAAAGCGTAGAAATAAAACAATTCCAGCGATCACAAAACTCTCGAAAATTTCTACCCTCCTTTGTGTTAAATTAAACATATTTTATATATCCCGAATAATTTATGCGAAGGAGGATACAATTTTTTTCGCAAGCGTTCGGAATTCATTTCATTTCTACATTTTCTTGGGTATTTCTTTCATGCAATGGAAACTAAAAATTATTATAGTAACGTTACACTTAAGAAAAAATCAATATATATATAGAATGAAATAAAGAATAAAATCCTTATTCACATCTTTACAAATTTGCTCTTAGTTATACTGCAATCATTTAAAAATTAATTCAGAATTGTTGACTTAACTGAGCATAACTAATAGCCATTTCATAACGATGTAAACAAGAATTTTCTTAATTTTATTTCAATGTACCAATTTTTCCTTAAATGTAGCGTCATTATTATGGTATTTTTTGATTTTCCATGAAAAAATACCTAAGCAAAGATGTAGAAATAAAGCTATCTTTAAACGATCGCGAAAAAATAAAAGTTGTATTATACTCTTTTTTTACTTTAACACAAAATGAATATATTAGGCAATTAGGCCATATTAAATTTTAAATGAATAAGCAGGATGGCCACACATCTCAAACCCACATTGGTCTTTATTCTATAATTTTCAACGATCAACATTTTATTGTCGTTAAGTAAGTTTCATACATGATTAAAAAGTTGCACAACGGCAATATAGCGGTACTAACACTATTGTTAAAAGTTATAGAATAGAGGTCATATAATTTTTTTAAAAACTTTGTTCAGAAAAGAAAAATAAGAACTATTACTCAGAAGTCTTAAAGTTCATTATTTTGTTATATTATTCCACTATCTTAACTAATGTGTAACTAATGTTTAAGATTTAATTATACTTAACATACTAGTAAAAAGTACAACTACAAAATTATAATAAAATCTCTTTGGGATATTCCGAGCACCCATCTACTAACTTGCATACCTTTAGATTATCTATGTATGTACATGAAGGTTAAAATTGGGGATATAACGGATACATTATTATACGGGAGGTATTCAATATTCGGTAATATTCGGCTGAAGTGTTTTATGTTAAAAGCTTGCGTCATTAATGCAGAATTCTATTTTTTTAAGCTAAATTCACCACTAGCTGAAATATTGTCTCACATATTACATGATTTTATATAATTTCATTTGATTACCAATAATTTTGTTTACTACATATGAAGTCATTTGATAAAATATACGATTTTATTTAATATTATACAATGATTTTTTGTGTGGTATACTATCGGATTATACATAGAAATTTCATATAAATTTTATAATAATTTCGAGGTCCCACGATTAAGTGGTTACTAAACTTGCACAGTTCATCTTCTTTTTCTTTTCACGTTAGGAAGATAAAGAAAATTACTATCGCTATATTTCCCTTGCTTTTTTTGAAAGCTTTGCTCCGAATATCCGGGGAAAATTCAGGGATATCTGGTCGGATATCCGGTATTCGATAATTTTATTATCTGGTACATCCCTATAGTTAAAACTGCTTATCCGATCTTTCTTTTATATGACAACGTTCGAGTGAAAGATAACGTACACGAATTTACCGCAGTATCGCAAGCGACACTGTGATAAAGGTGACGAATATTATTCTCGACGCGTTTATCTCGCGAAACTCCGCAAAACTTCTATGAAATGCAGCCGTTCTTCACGTTCTCTTTCTCTTATCCGCCTCCGTAAATACCTGAAACACCGCTTTTGTTGATCCGTACATTCGCTAGGAAATGAGCCCGCGCCCGCGGCACGTTGCGGATTAAAGCGCTATTCTGACATCTTTCTTGATTTCACTTTGTTCCGTGCGGCAGAAGCTTTGCATGCTTTTACGCGGATCTTATGAGTAGGAAAGAGAAAGAAAGAGGGAGGGAGGGGGAGGGTGGGGGATGGAACTTACCTGGAACACGCTGTTAAAAGGACAATGCGTTCGTCCCGTAATGAGGAGTACCTTGCAAACTCCGACGAGAAATCGTTAGCGCTATTCTCGTTAGAACGGTTAAACTCGTAACGCAATTATCCCCAGTTATGTACAGGATCTTGCTCGTTCGCAGTTCACATCGGAGTATGTTAACTCGCGTGCTGTCGTGTACGAAATCGAGCAATGTTCTTATGTCTTTACGTCCCGTATTCGCGAGCGGATGTCTTTAGGGACTCGCTTACGCAGGTTCTTAGGAGTGTACCTCTTGTCTGCAGTTACAATAATAAATCGCGACGTACAGTATATTCACGTATTGAAGATATGATTATGAGAGCATGAGATAATATAACACATGGGATTATATCGTATCAGTAAAGATAATTATGCGTTATAGTAATAATGAAAAATAATCTATTTTACCTATAGATTTGCCTACATCTCGACTGCCTTCATGCACTTTTGTGCATAAATAAAATTCATATTTTTAAAGCAGAGAATTTGTGTTTTTAAAGTAATAGTGGGCCATCGATCTGTAGGCAAACGATGCTGTTACATCCTGTAGGAGCCACTTTTATTTTCTTTCACAAGAATCGGCTCCACGTCGCGACTGTTGATGGCATTTGTGAGATTCAAATGCAGTCTTCTATTAACGATTTGAAAGAATTAGAGGGATTAAACAACTTCCACGAAACTCGTAAATGTCAATTAAATAGAAAAGAATAACAACTCTAATGCGAGGCTGAAAAAAGAGTAAGATTGCGAAACACACATAAAATATATCTGTTAGGCAAGCGAATATCCAAGTTGTCACCCGAGGCTGATCAATCATATTTAAAAAAAAACAAGCTTCACATTACGTCAAATCGTAAAATGCATGGGGTATCTTCTAACGTTATCTGGGATCAGACTCGCGATTGACAACGATTACTCTGCGTGCAATAAGAAAACTAACTAGACACGGTAAACGACTGTATCTAGCCATATTTTTCGCAATATAACAAAACTTATCATCCATTCGGAGCAATCTCGCCTTAAGAAAAAAATTGTAAATTACTTTTTTTCTTTTTGAAACTCTAACAACACACTCGAGATCAACAACGATAGGGCCTAAGAAGAACCATAAATCTTGCATGACACTGCAACATAGCAATTGCTCCCTAGACAAAGAAAAAGATATCCTTTTTTGAGGTATAAATAGAGATCCGCGGAAGCGTACTAGCAGAACCAAAAGTCTTACGAAGTAAGACATTATACACATCGTGCGCAGTGGTTACGTACATTATTGTGATTCAATTTTGATCGACAGTTTGCTTGCTACAGTACTTAAGTTCTGCGCTAGTTGATGTCAGTCTCTTCACTTTGAAGCTCAATGTAAGTCAATCATTAGCAACATAATAAATTTGTAAAAGAAATCCGTTTTGAATCACCTCTGAAAAAGGCCAATCGCGAAAATACTATATAATCTCAATTATCCCTCCCATTCCTTCTCTTTCAATCGCAAATCTTAAGCGTTCATCCGCTTCAAGAATTCATCGATCCTTTCTCTTTCAATCGTGAATCTTAAGCGTTCATCCGCTCTAAGAATCCGTCGATTCTTTTTCTTTCAATCGCAAATCTTGAGCGTTCATCTGCTCCAAGAATTCATCGATTCGTTCTTTTTTAACCGCGAATCTTGAGCTTTCATCCGCTCTAAGAATTATTTGATTTTTTTCCTTTCAAACCTAACAATGATTTCTAATTTGCTCCTTTTTCTCACTTCTTCATAATCAAAGAACTAAATTAATTCTACGCGTATCGCCTCTCCGCTCGCATACACATGGACACATACACAC
>NW_017305767.1:229089-231465 GCF_001594115.1 Trachymyrmex septentrionalis | reverse complement strand
TAAATCAGTTTAATAATAGATAGATAAAATTAATTAAATATAGTAATATAGCCGATTATCAAAATTATTTATCTTGTAAAATTTAGTTTAATTTTTTTTCTGAATAAATTTAATATTTTTCTGTTTTAAATAAATATCTTTGCCAAATATTTTAAAAATATCCTGTTCCTCATTACTTGAATTCGCACGTGGTCCAGTTCCGGATTAAAAGGATTAAGTTCTTTGACTTAGAAATAAGATCGATGTTCGCACTGCTCATCGAAACAAGTGTCATAGGGTCCCTTCAGGACGTTGATCCATATTCCAGAGCAATAAAAAGTGCGTTCGACTCTCCGGTATTCGTCTCTGTGCGTATACCTGCAAGATCGAGTTTAAACGTTCTTCCATGCCTTCTCTATTTTTCTTCTCCATTATTTCTCCGATCAACTTTTCAAGAGTTTGGACGTTGAACAATGTTGTAGATTGTACAATCAATTTGTAGGCAAGTTCTCTCAAAATTTTTTGCAGCATTACTCATCATGCTTGAAATTTCTACGTAATCATTTTTATGATAATTTTGTTTCAACAAATTATTTTCAAATCAGTATCTAGCTATATTTTTATATACTTCAGTAAAATTGTTTTTTCTATGTAACAAAGTAATATATAGTCCTTTTTATTTTTGTTGAGATTTCTCTCCCAATTATTTCTACTCTTTAAATTCTTTAGGGTAGGCTTTCACTTCACTACAAAGAAAAAAAATATAATCATTGGAATGGCCCAACCATATTCTTTAAATTAAGATAATTGATTACATTCGAACTGAATTTTTTTTAGGATTCAACAAAATAATTTTTCTTTAAAATTAAATTGTTTCAATGAAATAAATGTAAATAGGAGCTTCCAAATAAATCGTTTTCTCTATGTAAAAAATGTCTTGAAAAAGAGTGTGGCTTAATTTTCAGTCTTTAAAAGTAAAATTTTATTCTAGAGTGTATGAGATTTTACTACCAAAGAATTTAGAGAGTATTATACATATTTAATACAGCACGACAGAAAGATTCGTATTCTGCATTATAAGTGAGTTCGCGATTTGCAATAAATTAGCGTAAGGATTGGATTAAAGGGTGAAAAACGTGTTCCTTGGTAAGGATACGCAGCACTAATGGAAATTGGGGAGATTATGAGAACGCACAGGGAACATCTTAAATATGCCCTCTTAAGCTGCCGCGACGGAAAATTTGTATCGCGTTGTTCTCGCAATGTCTTCGTAACAGTCGTACCAGCACATATAGACATGCATGTGCATGTGTGTGCAGTCGGTCGTCCTAAGATACAAACCCCGAAATTTATCGCCACTAAACACGACACTCTGAAAACCCGCCTTGGTACCCGTTCGCGAAATTGCGCGAGGTACCCGTAATACGTATCCCTGCGATGTAGACGCTCTTTATTCGTACGTGTGCACGTTTCAACGTCAACGTAAGTGAGACGAGCGAACCGTTACCATCGCTGCAGTACCGAATTGATATGATTGCCGTGAGAATTTTGTTCGAGTTACTCCCAGGAGATATCAGTTTGAAAATTTGTGTCAAATTTAATACATTTCACGTATTCCAAACGGTTCAAATTGTTGTATTTTAATTTAATATAAGATAAAATATGTTAAGGAAATAACACAAATATTATGTAAAAAAATAACACAAAAATGTAACATTGACATAGTTTGTAAACAAATTGTGAAAGAGCATTTTTTCAGTAAAACTAATATTTATAATACATTAAATAACATTTATAATATGTTATATTAACGTATTTTAATAAAATTAACATTTATAATATATTAAATTAATATATTTTACTTATTAATTTGAAAATTTATATTTTAAAATACATTTTTTCATACTAAATATTTATTTACATTCTGTTATAACACTAAAAAATGTAACATGTCTATTCAACAAAAAAATGTTTAAGTAACACTATTGTATTATGTTAAATTAACCTTTAGATGTTAAATATTTAACGACAATTTTAACAAAATTTGATTTTAACACAAAAATAAAATATTTTATACTGTGTAAATAGTTAGCATAATTGATAATCTTTATTTTCTTTTTAAGGGTAATATAGAACGTTAATTATCTAATACAGAATTATTGTAACGTAAATTTTTTTTTATTTTTTAATTAAAATTTATGTTCACTTTTAATATCTCTTAATATAATTTTAGTGGTAAAATATCTATTTTCAATGTTTTGTAATATGTATGTATTTAAAAAAGGAAAATTAAGAAAAAATAGAAGTGAGAGAAATATATATTATTATATGCACATGAAATTATTTATTTAAATATGAATATGATATAAATCTAAAAAGAACAGCAGGATTAAAGAT
>NW_017305767.1:224321-229065 GCF_001594115.1 Trachymyrmex septentrionalis | reverse complement strand
TATATATATATAATTTTAGATAATCTTATAAAGGTAAATAAACAGACTCATCCAATTGGTACATCGTGAGTGTTGTCTTCGTAAATATTTAACACGATATACTTCATTAATGAGGCGTTTAATATTGGGGTTGGCAAATAGGAGTCTCATGTTAAAGTTACCAACTAAAGTATAGTTAACTTCAGTTTTCGCCAATAATAGGATGCTGTTGCTGAAATGTATATTTTGCTTCTCGTACACACACACATTTATCGTACAATGTAACTAATCATACTAGACTGTCTTTTAAGAATAGATAATAGATTTTGGTACATTCAAATTTAACAAAATCAAAACTCTCTTACTAGAAAACGATGTCGATTAACAAAGTATATATTTCAATTTTTAAAGGATAAGGTTTTTTTATTTCAAATTTTTTTAATTTAAATTTCTGGCCAAGTCACAAAATAAAAAATAAGATTAATGACGAATCAATATTAAATAATTTCACAACTATTAATATTAATATCCCTCAGTAATTTAACTACTGTTTGTCTTACTGTTTGCCTCGTAATGCTTTTCGGTAAACTCAAGGTGCTTTGCTGCACATACCAACATATACTGACAGTTTTGACTACTTTGACGTATTTCCCGTTTGCCGTGAATTCGTTACTGCGTGCCAGACGAAATCGTACACATCCGTATAATAATGTTGATGAGTATAAAGACTGCAGAACGCGAACAATGAAATCGCTGTGGATTGCTCGAGCGAGCAGCTCCCGTAGCGTAAGTCCGGTAATATTTAGTGATAAAGCGATGGGGTGAAATGAAGTGAACTATCTAAGGTATTCACAATACGTCCCCTGCACGTACAGCCGCAATGAATTATGATCTCGCGGCGTGCGCGTCAGTAGCTCTCAACGCTCCCGCGAGACTGCTTTTTACGCTCGTGCCGGCATTTTACGCGCGCGTTCCCCGCGCGAATTGCGTAATTTCTTCCGACTTTTTTTTATCACAACATTAAACTGCGTCAAGCGAGAACGCCCCGGGCCATCCACCGGCGAATTTTTATTATCTGCATTGCTCTATGCAAATGGACGCACAAAATGACCATTTAAAGCTAGTTTACGAATAAATCTCTGTTTTGGTGCGTGTCCTGTAAGATAACAAAGCAGTCGCGATATTCCGCTATTCACTTCAGTTTCAGCAACTTTTTCATTTACCTATACAATCAGTTATAGAAGCTTGTGGACAAATTGACAACATTATGAATACATTGCAACAATTCATGCAAGGCTTATATGCAGGCATTCATATCTCTTATATTTTAATATAGATCTGTTTCTATTCTTTTCATCTGGACTTTCTGTACAGTTTATCTTTCTTCTTTCTTTTTCACGTTGAAGAAAAAAAGGAGTAAAAATAAATGATGCAAGAAGCTAAAAAAACGACTCGTCTTAAGTAGTCCTACAATATTTTAAACCAATAACAGAGCTATATTAATATCTCAAATCATTATTTAACGATCTTGAAATAAAAATAGATGAAGGCACTAATAAAATAGAATTTTGTCGATTTTGGATTCACAACAGATATTCTTTTTATAGTTAGATCTCAAAAGATATATTTATATCGTTCGTAAAATAATAGTTGAAAAGAGAGACATTTATATCTTATTGTTAGTAATACTAGTTTACTTTATTTTATTTATTTTTGTTTTGTTAATTCTGTTATTTCTCTTATTATAATAGACGACTTTAGGTGCAATCTTAGCGGACAAATTTTACCTAATGATGACTTTAATTATTAGTTTGAAATATTTAAATTTCACACGCATAACAAGCTAATATAATACAGCTTAGTATAAATAGTTTTGGATTTCTTTTGGATTATTATCGCTACATTCGCAATATAGATGGTATAACCAGTGCAACGTGGTGCAGTAAAAAATTAATCTAAAATCTAGTGACCTTGCACGAAAGTACGAAAAACTGGTCCCTAATCATCCCCGCTTTATGCAGGTAAACGTCGAATCTCTCTTACAAGAAGACACGTCATCTGTGATAATTTCGCGAAATGTTCCGCGCTCTATGATAATAAGATTATTTTGTTGAAATTACAAAAATTTATTTTGTAATTGCAACCTCTAATTTTATATTATTTTTTACAAAACGTGAATAACTAAATAAAGTTGTGCTATTGACTTAAAAAGTTTATTTATATTTGAACAAAAAAATTGTGTTTCTCTAGTAAAAAAATATTTTATTTTGCCATTTTAATAAAACTGACCAAGGAAAATCAGTCATTTGTGAATAATTTTCTTTTATTGATACTTACTATAACTTTCTTTCTTAATGTTCCGTAATTAAGCGAGTTTTGTAATTAAATGTCGCTTTCGACAATTCCGGTTTTAACGGACTCGTGAGCGGACAAGACAAGTCTGATATAAGTTACATATGTGGCCCGAGGCTTAAAGTCGAAGAACAGACCTTAATGCATAACGAATAAAACATAAGAAGATCAACCAATCAGAGTCTTTTATTTTATGAAAAAAAAAAGGAAATAAAGAACTTTGATTAGTTCATTTTCTTATGCATGAAATTATGCGTTATGTAAGACTCTGTGCTCTCGTTCTTAAAATTTCCACTTTTAAAGTTCGAAATTTTAAGGATAAAATTCCCGTTCGATATATACATGATATAGTATTTCAATATAGAATATAGTTTTTATAATTAAATTAAACTCTTTCTACGTGAATTGTGTTATTTGATAAAAATTTAAAACCATGGAAACATTAGATCACGTTTGAGCACCACGGTTCATCCAGACTTTTCCCACGGCACTAATATAAATTCCTCTTATGCTTGCTTTCTAGCGCACGGTTCGATATCTGATTTAAAGTTGATATAGGTCGACCGTTAATTTTTTCCCCATTTTATCGTCTGACGTTTCTCGAAATAAAAGAGAATACGGGACCCGGGACCCAATTGCAATTCGCGATGCCAATAAATTTCCAACGCAGCTCGGGATTATCATTATACACGTTATCTGTGTGTGTGTGGTCGCTCATTGAAAATAAAATATACAAACCTTTTCATATCTTTTTCATCAAAAATGATAAAATTCGTGCACAAGAGAGTGAGAGAGACACTTTTAATTTATAAAAATTCCTTTCTACACGAGAGAATCTAGATAATTATTGATTGCATATTATTGGATTTTATTGTCGTTTTATTTTTTGACTTATAAGTTAATCATAATTAATATCATTTCTAGATTATGATAATATCAAGATGACGTAATTCTCCGTAATTATGTTAAATTTTATTCTTATTAATAAAAGGTATTGTTTCGTGGAACGTGGAATGTGTGACAGTTTTGATAACACAGATGTGTTAGACAATTGTTAGAAAAGCGTATCCTCATACATAAACCTAATGTATTACTATTGTATAGCATATCGACCTTTTCTATGACTTTAATAAATGTTATTCCTTACGTATTGATGCTACAAATGCATCGTGTATGTACGTGTATGTGTACACGTGGTAATAAAAAAGATAGGTGTCATAAATTTAACTGGCGGATCCTCTCCATCGTACTATTAAACAATCCGAACATAAATGTACCTGTAAATGTATTTTTTGCTTTTGAATTAATTATATCAGCTTTTTATTTTTGCATATTTTGTTCATATCAAATTTATTTTTTTATATTATTTAAATTGTATGATAAAGAATGGTTAAAATATTTTTCTATATAATTACAAGATTTGGGAAAATTTTTCAATATTTCATTTCATATTTCTTCCTCCCTCTCCCCTCTTCTCTCTCTCTCTCTCTCTCTCTCTCTCTCTCTCTCTCTCTCTCTTATTCACTCAGTCTCTTTCTCTTTTGGAAACAAAACTTTTGTAAACATATATTTACATTTTTGTTTGTTTTTTTCTTCTTTAATATTTTGATAAACATTGATTTTTCCTCCTATTACGATTAAATTTTACACCGCTTTACTTTTGCAAATTGCAACGAATCTAGTTAAACTGGTGTACATTTCGTACCAACGCAAAAAACAAGGGAAAAAAAGCGAAAAATCTAGTTAACATATCCACTCGCGTGGCGCCCCATCGTTAAATTCGCCCGACGGTCCGCAACGAGACTGTTATCCGTTTGTTTGCTTTCTATTTACGGGCGTCGCCTCGCGAAATTAAGAGAAATCGTTTGGCTGAGAGTTTGCGTATACAGAGTATTTCGTAGTTTTCTGTAGTTGAGAAATGTCAGTTCCACTTTTCGTTTCCTAGCTTGTAACATATTTTTTTTCTTGTGTAAACAGTGAATATAATCTTCCTATTAATTAAACTAATATAAATAACGAATTAAAAATTTATATTTTTACACTGAAAAAAAAAAGATTGGTTGCTGTAACAATTTATTAGATAGTAAAATATGGTACAGCATTTTTATATGGCTGCAGCAACCAGTTTTTGATTGTAACAGTAAATTTTTAGTTGCGTTAGCCTATCGAAATCATATACTTACACTGCGGATAGGCTCTAACGCAACTAAAAATTTGCTGCACATAGGAAGATATAAAACAGTATATTTAAAAAAATGGAAAACAAAGCTACTTTGTCGAATACTTTAAATATATATCTATAATTTACATGATATCCAAGATTCTTTTGAAATCTTTTTAATTATGCCATAACTTTTGTTTAACATATTTTATCTCTTGTAATCTTTCTTAATATTATATATCTCTTTTATAG
>NW_017305767.1:223887-224221 GCF_001594115.1 Trachymyrmex septentrionalis | reverse complement strand
ATTTTTATATGGCTGCAGCAACCAGTTTTTGATTGTAACAGTAAATTTTTTGTTGCGTTAGCCTATCGAAATCATATACTGACACTGCGGATAGGCTCTAACGCAACTAAAAATTTGCTGCACATAGGAAGATATAAAACAGTATATTTAAAAAAATGGAAAACAAAGCTACTTTGTCGAATACTTTAAATATATATCTATAATTTACATGATATCCAAGATTCTTTTGAAATCTTTTTAATTATGCCATAACTTTTGTTTAACATATTTTATCTCTTGTAATCTTTCTTAATATTATATATCTCTTTTATAGACTAATATATATATATATATA
>NW_017305767.1:222266-223876 GCF_001594115.1 Trachymyrmex septentrionalis | reverse complement strand
AATTATATATAAAATATATTTATATATATAACATTTTATCCGGGGTTAATGGGATGTTGGAATGATCAAATTATTGACATTACAATCGTATAAAAATTGATTCGGAGTCATCAATCGGAATCAAAAATTTTTTTACAAGATTAAGATAGATGCAAAATTAAGAGGTAATGCAGTGGATTTTATGTTAAAATCGAAAAAAATGTTAAGTAAGTTTTTAACTTTTTTTTTATTTCAGTATAAAGTCTACTGCATCACCTTCTAATTTTGTGTCTACTTTAATTTTGTAGAAAGTTTTTTGATTTCGTTCAATTAATTCGGAGATATTTTTATACGTCTGTAATGTCGATAATTTGGTCACTCTAGCATTCTCTTAAGTTACAGGGACGAAGAATGTACTTGTTTTTCGGTCAATACGCGCCACTAGCAAGGGGTAAATTTGCGTCAGGAAAGAAAATTCACGAGTGGCGTCTCGTGGACTGAAAACTTTCGCGGTTCCCCAGCGTGTCGTTTTGCACGGTCGGCGCCGAAAACAAAATCTAGATTGCGAGAGGGTTTAAAGTTCTCGGCGGCGAGATCTTCGATGGAATTGTTATATCTGGTGATGTCGGGTAAATGCAGTTGGGACGACGGCATGTCGTTGAGTGTCGAAGACGGAAGAAAGGCGACAGAATCAATGGGAATAGCTACAAAGGCAGGAATTTTCGTTTGCGGATCTTCGATCTTTATAGAGATGTACGAGCGTTCGCGTTCTTTCGATTCGTGGTTAGTGAAGAGAAAAATGCCGACAATTCCTCAAGTAATAATAATGAAAGTGGCATAGTATTGTTATTCGTATCGTGTTTTATGGGCAACCAAAAGAGTGTGTAGTGTATCAAATGATTTATTAACTCTTTCGTATTGGTGCTTGGTATATACACAATTAATGATATAACACTTATAAAAAACGATGCAGATAGTATTAAAAATGTTTCATACTTCTTGCATATATAATAGACGTATAAAACATTTGAATTAAAAATAATTCTTCCACATTGCTATTTTTTCTAAAATTAAACATTATTTATTAATAACGCAAATATTTGGATTATCGGCACATTTTATTTTTGCACAGCTTCTTTCTATTCTGCGTTACGATTTATACTGTCTAGTATATGTATAGGTATCTTAAGTTCTTAAAATAAATTATCAGGTCGATTGTGTAACAACGTCATAATTTTTTGCTTCAGGTTTTGCGTGATCTATGGATAAAATTAAAACAATGCTGTTCAGCTTAGTCAGATATAGATGAATGAATTTATAAAATAGATATTGGCATTATGTCTTAAAACATTTTGATATTCCGATGATATTTATTTCGCAGTCCTGAAATGATCGTAAAATGGACGAATCTTTAAATTTTTAAATAACCTATTTTTAATGACGTGAAAAATAAACGACAATACATCGCAAATTAGAAATGTTGTTATATTATTCTGACAATTAGTAGTACTACGCGGATTACGTTTTTGGTCTATTTATTATTAACCTTTGATCAACAAAAGAGCTTGATGGAAGAGAGAAAGAGAAAGAGAGAGAGAGAGAGAGAGAGAGAGAGAGAGTCTTTGCTTTAA
>NW_017305767.1:218567-222166 GCF_001594115.1 Trachymyrmex septentrionalis | reverse complement strand
AGAGAGAGAGAGAGAGAGAGAGAGAGAGAGAGAGAGAGAGAGTCTTTGCTTTAATACTGTCACATTCATCTCTAAGATCGATGAAGAAACGGTCACTATGCAGCTTAATGGATGCATCTCCATTACTTGAGTATTATGTGGGCATTGTATACCGTTATGCAATATTATATCGAAATAAAAAATGATTATAAAAATTGTTTACAGACTATATGACAGGCCAAATTTATATAAATTTAAATATTCGTGATTGAAAAGCGGCACTTGATTCAAGCATTCACTGTGTTGCTTTGTAAACAATTTTCTCTCATAAAACTTACAAAATTTATATAGAACGATTTTATACGTTTCTCTATTAATTAATATGTACATGAATTAATCACCGTAATACTTCCTCCCATAAATTATTCTATTTGTATTTCGTCGAAGCTTCATTTGTTAAATCGATCTAGAGTATCGCATTAGTTTATACTGGACGTGAAAATTAATTAATAGTCACATTATTACCATATTACGGTGATTAAATTGTGCAATGAAATTGAATGATTCGTAGCATCGCAATCCTAATTAACGTTGCTTCAGCAGTTCTATTGTCGATAGAGCTTCCGTGTGACCTCTGATTAAAACTTTTGTACATTGATATAGTAACGACATTAAAGCGCGTATCAGATTTTATGCATTTTTTTTTCTATTCGCATATATGACAAAAGAATTGCGTATTCAATGAAAAATGTATTACTTTTATGAGATTTATATAAATGAATATACTGAAATTTATTGAAATTTTATACAAATAAATCATAATATTTAATATTAAACATTTTATTTAACTCCTTTTTTTTTTAACGAGAGAGACGAATTTCCGACCAGACAAAATTAAAAAGAAGTAAAGTTAAAATTGCCCTCGAAGGGCGCCTGTTGGAAGAAGTTAAGTACAAACGGCAGATTCTTTTTCTCCGTGAATGATAGACCGTGAATCTTAATGCAATGCAAATCCAGGCGTTTCGTGGGAAAAAGTTTCGATGCAGTGGCGCTATAAATCAGGAACCCGCCCGAGATTCAATTTAGTGACGTTGGCGCACAGCATAGTTTCTGCAGTTAATTAATCTTCATAATCTTATGACGGGGCCACGATCTCGGGACATTCTTCGCCAGATCTCAATTTGGAATAGGCAAAATATGCAATTCCTTTAAAGAAACTATCATTGTTCAATTTTGTCGAATAATCCTGTTGAATAATTATAATTGGTGAATAGTCGAAAAGATTGACGTGGCAGAAAGTCAAATTAAATTAACATGTGGGTTTAAATAATAATGTTAAAATAAATTTCATATTGAAGTTCTTGTGGAGATAATAGAAAGCTCTAAAAGTAAAAAAAATATATGTATCTTTTTTTATATAATTTTTGTAATAAATTTAATAATAGATTATTTGTTGCAATTAATTCCGTTTTATATCTTTATGTATTTCAATTTTTTTAGTAATATATCATGACACTTAAATATATATTAAGAAAAATGTCGTATATTTTTATGAAATATTAGTACACTTATTATTCTCGGAATTTCGCAGCCCATTCAATCTTGTAAGAATGTATTTTTATTTTTTGAATCTGTCACGGCCATTAATAAATCTCGTTTTTCATTCAGTTAATACATTTCTCTCTTAGAATATAAATAAGCGTCTTAAAAGGTATTCCTAAAAAGGTTAATAATTTTTTAATATTAGCAATTTTGTACATAAAAGAATGTAATTTTATTGAATTATATAACTGTACATGCTTTTAAAATGATTAACTACAGTGCTTCCGCCGCGTCTATTCCAAAACCGTATTTTTTCCTTCAAAGGAATCTCGTTTCGAGATCCAATAAAAAGCCGCTAGCAGACCGTACAGACCGAGTGTTTACGTACGAAAGGCGAAATTGAAGTGCGTACCAGCGCACGGAAATTTTTTATTTTGTGTTTGAAATGCATTTTCACTCGTTCGACAACAAGAATCCAGCTTTGATTTCAAACAGACTGAAGTTTGCTTTCATTTCATAGTTAATGTTTCATTGTAATGCTATTTTTTATTTTTGATTGATATGCGGCCGCTTCTACGATATATACATATAGATGCATTTTGCATTAATATAGCCGATCGTGTTCTAGAGGTTTACAAGGATTAATTTCAGGATCCATGGAAAATGAGACCCAGTAGATTAATTCGCAAGTCTCCTGAATAGTATGATGTTCTAATACACAGAGTTCTTACATGTTTTAATCTCGTACGAATTCGCCGGTAATATGTTCAGTTTTAATCAAATATTTTAGGATCAATAAAAGGTCTATTTTTTATGGTAGAAATATAATATGAAATATTTTTTTTTCAAAGTAGAAACATCATATAAAATTTGTTCATAGTAAAAACGCGATATGAAAAAACTGTAAAATTGTAAAAGAAATAATTTTTGCGCATCCTTCGACGTTTTATAAAACAATGATATTATTTTTCCAAGATAATATGCATTAAAATGTTCATGGGCAATATTATTACTTCTTAGAAAGATTACAACGTTAATTGTTAAAATAAAATATATGATTAAACAAAATAAATTCGAAGGTATTGATTTATTATTCTCTCTATAGAGAATTTATAGATCTCAACGTGTTCTTATATCATATACAATTATTTAATATCGATGCTTATAACAGATGGTTGAATATAAATGAATAGCACACACAAAAAAAAATTCTCTTTTTCATAGTTTCTTTCAAGAAAAATTGCAATGCACAATTTTCAATTAAATTATAGATAGTTTTTCCAATCACAGATAAAAAGTCACAGTCTTTCGATCTAGCACTATTTTCATTTATCGTGATCGATTCGCTGAGGAAACAGAAAAATAACGGTGAAAAATGAGCTAAATTATTATTACGCGTTCCATGTGTCAGCACCCTCGGATAGGTTAAAAGTTACCTCTGTCGACCTACCAGGTCGACTCCACATTTGCATTTGGTGGCGTCGCGTTACATAAAAAATAAACTTTACGGAAATTACGGGATCGTAAGGACATTTTGGAGGACTCAGCACTACACGCACGACTTCGTTTCACGGGAAATTGTTGGTTATGTATCGCACCGGAAACTTTCGCGATGTCGGAAATGCAAGTAGGTAGGTTTTGTCTGTCGCGACGTTATTACGGTTTGCATTCTTCATCTGGAATATTGCCGCAGCCGGTGGGACTTCATTTAAAGTTCGGTCCCATTGTCACGGAAAAACTTGAGAGCATCTATTTCCCCGAATCAAAGAGCTCGAGAGATTGTCTCGTTAGAGAAGAGAGCACCCGGGCATGATATAAATTTTCACTCATTCGACATCTCCGGAAGTCTTCCAGAAATGAAATGTATCTCGCGAACGAAAATCCAATCAAATCTTAGTATGAATTTGAAGATTTGTTTCAATTAGTTTTTGGATAGTTCAAGACGAATGGCGAACATGTGGAAGTCTTTTAATTATAAGAAATAAAATATCTATAAATAATAAAATATATAAATATATATATATATATATATATATATATATATATATATATATATAGGATAATATGCGTGATAATAT
>NW_017305767.1:216700-218525 GCF_001594115.1 Trachymyrmex septentrionalis | reverse complement strand
ATATATATATATATATAAAGGATAATGAACGTGATAATTTAAATATGAATGCGAGAACTGGGTTAAGTTATTGATATATAATTTACTTGTAAGATTAATCCTTTGATGCGTTATTTAATTTTAATCTGCTAAAATCGAACTTTGATAATATTATGGTGAGAATTGTAATTAATTTAATATTTGTAATGTGTGAAAATTATATATAACACATGAAACAAAATTTTCAAGTGTATTCGACTTTTGATGTAATGAAAATTAGTAAAATTTAAATAGTTAATGAATCCTGCTGTGTATCATTTGATCATTTAATAAATCATTGAGTTTTATAATAGAGAAAATAAAGTTCCCATTAAATAAAATATCCAATTATCTCATTAATGCAATGTTTGAACTTTTGAAGTCAAAGCATCGACATGTTCACCAGCACTAACTTTACTATTCAATAAGCTGCAAACAGATTTCACGTTAAAACTTCAAATAAATTCGATTTAGATTTGGATAGAAGATAAATGAATGCAGAAACTCTTGTGATCGCTCATGCATATGCACTATGTTATGGTACAACTTTCTCTTCAAATCGACCATGTGTATAAAATAGTATTAATTTCGTTTTAAATTTTGAAAAATAAGAAAAAACAAAACAAGAGAAAAAGCAAAAAAAGTTAAAAAAAATGTTTGACAGATATGATTGAAAAGAGTGTCATTTTCAGGCGATAGTCACTGCTTTGTTTAATACAGTTATTATTCAATAAACCGATCGAGCTTCTCTGATGAGATTTATCGTTTGTAAAAGAAAGAATTTAAATTACGTTTTCACAGGCACTTTTTTATCTACTTTTTTTTTTAAGTATAAACTCTCTTTTTAAATCGTTTTATTAACGTAAAAGTACGTGAGAATCTACATTTGAGTAAAATGCTTGCTTTTGTTTCGCTAAATTTGGAAATGTGGGAGACAATAATTAGATTCAAACTTCACGAGACTTTACGGGTTGGCAACCACTGGCGCGAACTATTATCAGATTTCCGATCGGTTCGTATAGAAAATAGACGCTTAGAGCCGGGCGGCACGGTGCGGTGAATGGGGTGTAAATAAGCGCGAGTACGTGGTGGATCATGCATATGCACCGCGTGGTGTGTCCTTCTCTTTGGCTGGTTCCACAGTTAACTTGGATCACGAGCGTAGCATGCCGATGCCGCCATCGGCCATGGCTCCCGAGGGCTCGGCCTGCAATTTAAATGGCCGCGACACGCAGCAAGTGTCTCCGGGGGTCGTTGGACAACAGCATCGGCTTACCCGCAGTCTGATCTCCGTCGGGTCCAGCGTCTGCCGAATATGTCACACAAACACGGCGAAGGAACCTCTTATTTCCCCTTGTAGGTAAATGCATACATGTTCTATCACAGTTTGAGCAGATGTAGTACTGCAGTATTGTAGATGGACAAAGCTTCAATTTTGGAAGCTATTACGATAAATTAATGGAATGAATAAACGATAGAATTAAATCAAATTAGATAGAATTAGATAGAATTATACAGTGATAGAGTAATAAATAAATAAAACAACATAATAATTTTGTCCTCAACAGTACTGTTAAATGTTAAGTATTATGCATAATGCGATGACTTATAAATAAAAAGTTATTAGTAATTCGATAATATTAAGTTTTGATACTTTCTTTTTCACAGTGTATTTCTAATTTAAATTTTTGATTGAAATAATTTAAAAAAAGAGGTTTATCTTATTATCTTCTTCTAAAATTAGTAAAAACGTCATGCATGCAAGTTTGTTGTTTGCATATGAAATATAGATAGTGATATACATGTA
>NW_017305767.1:212084-216600 GCF_001594115.1 Trachymyrmex septentrionalis | reverse complement strand
TATATATATATATATATTACGATATGGATTCACAAATGTATTTAGAGATAAGCGCCAATTTAAGAATCGTAATTGGACGGATTTCAGAATAAGCTTAAGTTGATTAAATTGCTTAATAACGTTACTGAGAGTTTCCACTATTATACTATCAATTCTATAGCAAGATTATCTCTCCTTAAAAGAGGAAGAAAATTGCAATTATTTTATATTATTATTTTATATTACAAATATTATTTCTACAAAAAAAAAACCGCTACAATTACCTACATGACCAAAGTTGTCCATCGATACATTTTTATAAAAACTACAATTGTGATAACAATAAGACTGGTATATCTTAATTGTTATTAGGATTTTGTTAAAATATGTCCATCTTACGGTTATCACAATACGGTTATCACCAAATATGTTGATGGTCAAAAATTATTATTGTTTTTGGTTATGGCAACTAAAGCATTTTTTTCCGTGTTTTAGGACAGAATTGTTTTGATTAGTTATATTCTGTACAAAAAAATATTCGCACGTCAATTTAATATACATATGTATTTTATAATAGTTTAAAATATTGTACATTGAAATTTTTATATGTATTTATGCCATATTATAAAAATATTATTACATGTATTGTATTAAAAGAATATTGCTATAATGTTAAAAATTGATTCACAATGAAAATAACTGAATATATGCTCAATTTTTCTTGACGTTAAGATGTTTATTCGATACGTAAATTGCATTCTTTTCGTATGCAAGTAATTCTAATTTTATTTTCGAATGCACAATTTTAAATTTTCGAATTCAAGAAAAAGATCGTTCGTAAATATATACATGTAGAAAAGATACAGTTGAATATTTACGATTTTGAAAACTTTATCGTTATGGCAAAACGATATGTATCATCCACGTAGCTATGTCCGGGATTTAGGACAGAATTCCGCCATCTTACGAACGTCTCATCTTTCATACTTAATAGGATTCGAGAAAAATGTGGTGCTCACCGAAACGGGAAGTGCTTACGTATTAAATGGCGGAACATCGCGATATTTAAATCTTGCGGATTCAGCTCCGGATATTTCTGTTGATGTGTTTAAACGATATACGTAGCAAAAAAATAAAATAAAAAATTTGCTTAAATTTGACATATGTACGTAACAAATATAAGAATAGATACACACATACATAAAATGTTATATTATTTAATAATAATAATTGTATACATTATTTGTGGATGTAATGTACGCTAAATGTAAGATTTAAACTTCAATTTAACGATGTGTAATTAATTTCCATTTTATTCACTATTCTACAATGACTCTTAAAGGTACTATAATAATTAAAACAGTTATAATTGTCAGAATTAGAGCAGCAGTTTCGGTGTCGAAATATCAACAGTGTCGAGAGCTTAGTATTATAATTTTGCTAGTTTAGAATTTACTTAACGAATTAAAGTCCTAAAAGAGTATAAATTGAGTAAGTCTTCATTTCGAGCTAATTTCAATGGCTTTTATTTTAAATGAACTTTAATGTAAGAGGCTTTGTTACCAGTTATTATTAAGTATTTCAAGCTGGAAGTTTAGCCAAGTCGATTAGTGATAAATTTAATTACAAAACAAAAGTATATAAGATTATTGTAAGGCAAACTGAGAAAAGCTTTCAAATTCAATTGCTTCGATTCCCAATAGCCTATTCTTTATCATCTATCAATATATGTCGCGTGAAACGACAAATGCTAATTTCATGCAAGCATGAGATGGGAGACAGGCGCTAATTAATTAGCGTTAAAGCTCGATTAAGCGATGATCATCTCGCGTCATCCAATCACCATGAAATATCACGAGGGATTAACCGTTATAATTTACTAAGTCCAACGATATTCAGAATATCTTAAGTTGATTACTTTAAAACTCTGTTACTGTCTGTCATACGTTTGAATTTACATATCACAGACCTGGGTAACTTTGAAGAGTAAAAAAAATTGACTCTAATGGTCTTCGGTAACTAATCTAAACATAATTCTATTTTCTCTCAGTCAGATAGTTACTTTTACAGCTTTCAATAAAAAAAAAGAGAAAAAGAATAATCCAATTAGATTATCACTTGATTTTAAAGTATGCGCATACTATTTTTTATTAGCCTTCACTTATTTTATTTTTAATTTACTTTTAACATTTCGGTAATATCCTTATCGTTTTTATGGAGGGTCATACGTACTGCCCGTCAACTTAACGACCTGTGAGCCGCGGTTCTTTGCTTGTAGGGGCTTAATTCACGAGGACCCCGTGAGAATTCTCGACTACGTACTATGCTTATATGACCCATTTCTTTTCGTGTTACCACGACAACATTAGACACGCGGTGGTAAATGCCCGGCGATGCCAACGAAAAATCTGGTCGACTGAGCGCATGAATCATCACGAATTTTAATGCGACCGATTATTTATGGTAGAAAGCGGAATGGTTGTCCTTTGTGGTAAAAACATCTGTAGTTTCGTGGATTTTGCCGCCAAATGCAGGCATGTCCTCGCATTCGCGAGAGTACAAATTCTCGATTTTACTTTTCCTTCTCTTCGAGTAAGTAAATCCGTTTTTTTTTTAATCTCTGTTCATCTTTGAAGGAAATAGAGGCTAAAATTGTTGTTATATGGATATTTATAATTTCATTCGTCTTTTCTTATCATCCATTTGCGTATTTTTGTTTATGTTTTGTGTTATTAATCCTAGAGAACCAGAGATTTATCATAGAGCAGTATGATTTAATTAAGTGTTCAAAACTGAGCTCCGTAATATAAGTATTACAATGAGCCATTGAATTATAGGGAGGCCTCAATTCTTAAACAACACTCCGATAAAGATTTTACTGTTCTCTTAATCGACCATTGATTAATTGGCTAATGTTGTTCCCTATCATGTCCTACCATAATGTATTCTTTAAAACTTTTAGAGTGAAATCTCATTTTTAAAAATTGAAAATTGAGCCACGCTTTTTTACTGGCTTAATTTTTACAATTTAGAGTCAGGTTTTACTCCAAAGAGTTTAGAGAGTCAGGAAAACAAGCATATTTTCCTTTTCTTTGTTGGGCCGCAGAGTTTTATATTTAGTTTAGTAGGTATAGAAGAAGCTTATTTCAATATATAATACTATAGAGTTCCAACTAGTTTAAAGACTAAAGTATGATTGACTATTTTAGACACCTGTATGAAGTTGGCTCTCTAACTATTGAAAAAATTAACTTTCTATAGCTCAATCGATTGCTCATCGTTTGTATATTTCTGATAAAAATGTATTAAAAAACAATTTTAGGGAGCTTAACTTTACACTAGCCCTTTAACCATAAACAAATTAGATTTAAGGATGTTATTAGACGTACAGTCTCTGCAAAGAAAAATTTGGAAGTATGTTTAATATTTATAAACTTCAAATAAACTATATACATATGAAAGTTGTATGAATAAGCTTATATTTTTATTTAATAACACATTTTTATAGTTTATTTTATTTGTTATTATTTTTATTGTCAAAAATTAAAATTTAAAAAATGATAAAATTTACATTTTTCTTTTGTAAATACTTTAAATATTTAAAATAATTTATGCAAAGTTTCATTGCGATTCATTGATTAGTTACAAAGATATAGAACAAATAAATATTTTGTTTATTTACTAGACAAACTAGTTCATGCATCGCAATGTAACTCTACGTAAATAATCTTGAATACATAATGTATTTAAATTAAAAAATTGAGATTTTTATCATTTATTTTATATATAATATATTTATTGCATATATACATTTTCAAATATTTTTATTAAAACACAGATTAAAAAAATACTACTGTTTATTAAAACAACTTATGATCCAGATAATAGACCATCAACAAATTTGTCGTATTATTTTTAAACGATTAGAATAATCTGTAATTTTTTCATAATTTTGTTATTTTGAAAAAATATATATAAAATATTCTTAATTAGTCTTAATTCCTTAATAAAACAGGTTTCCATTTGCATATTCCGAAACAAGTCGATTTTTTGTTTGCACACTTTCAGTTAAAAAGTTATTAACAAATAAATGTTGGAAGGTCAACTTTACGCTGCAAAAGGTACATAAACAAGTTTGAAATAATCAATCGATAGATTTTCGTTTGCACATTTAGACTCAAGTCGAGTTTCGTTTGCACACAGTTTAATTAAAAAGTTATTAACAATTAAAGTTCCGAGGACATTCGACTCAGATAGATGGGTTCAAATGATATTGAATATAGTAACTGCGATTTGATTGAACCTATCTATATCTGAATCGACCGTCCTCGAAACTTTAACTGTTAATCTCTTTTTAACTGAAGATGTGCAAACGCAAAATCGATTTATTTTGGATGTGTAAACGAAAATCTATTAATTAGAGTTATTTCAATCCCGTTTCTTTAGAATTTGAGTCGAGAACGTACTTTTTGCAACGTAAAATTAGCCTCCCAACATTTATTTGTTCATAACTGTTTAACTAAATATATGCAAATAT
>NW_017305767.1:180003-211984 GCF_001594115.1 Trachymyrmex septentrionalis | reverse complement strand
AAATTAGCCTCCCAACATTTATTTGTTCATAACTGTTTAACTAAATATGTGCAAACAAACAATCGGCTTGTTTGAGAATGTGCAAATAAAAATTTATCGATTAAGACTAGTTATATCTAATTTGCTTATGGGAGCTTAGCGTGAAATTAGCATCTCCTAAAATTGTTTTTTAATAACCTTTTTAATAACTTTTTTACCAGAAATGTGCAAACGGAAATTCGAAATATGCATACATGTGTAAACAATGACCAATTGAATGAGTCAAATTTTTCAAAAGTTGGGAGCCAACTTCAAATGGGTAATTTAAATAGCAACACAAATTAAACATCTAATATGGTATAGTGAAAAAAGTGGTAGCGGTGACTAATTTAACCGACTGAATGACGAATATCTGGTTTTCTGAGACTGCTATATGAAAAACTTTCCACAATTATTAACTAAAAGATAAAGCTACGCTATAATATTATAATGTATGTTAAAAAAACGCTGGTAGGTTCGCGGCGAATAGGTGGTGGATTGTTTAAAATGTTTCGTTATCGGAAGTTGGGTTGAAATTTTTCGGAGCGATGCCGGCAAACTTTCCTAACGGTCGCTCGCGAATTATTTCTCGTTTAATATCGCTCCTTATATCGCACTCGACGCTGACGGAGTATTTCGAATTCTGCTGCATACCGTGCATTGTTCGCCGGAACAATCGCAAAACTGATGTCATAACGCAGCAGCTATACTCCGCGGCGAATCGCGCTGCGAAAGAAGAGCTGCATAAATTTCATTGGACGATAACTGTTTCGTCGGATATACGCAGGCTAATCATCGTCCATGTACATCATGCTGCCAAAGGGAAAAGTTTATGACATCGATGAGCCACAGGGCAAATCGTGTAAAAGAGAATTATTTCATTCACTGTTGTGCGCTGCATCGCTTTTTGTTGCCGCATCGCATATTTCTGTCTGTTGAGAAATTTTTTGTTACTTTAAACTTATACAAGATGCTTTAATCTCTTAACAATAGATCAGTTTGATATTCATCAATAAGATTTATTAGAGACATTTAATAAATTAATATTTTTGTCTATCTGAAATTGAAGCTAATTAGGATTGCCATAAAATTAGAAATCAGGAAATAAGGAAAATATAAGGAAAATTGAAAATGGAATTATTTCAGTGAAATAATGGAAAAATCAGGAAATTTTACAAAATTTTCTGGAAAATTGAAATTATTTGATTTAAAAAGGTTTTATATGTTTACATCATACCTACGTAGTTTTGGAATATTACTTAACAATTAAGTGCAAGCAGTGTCAACAACATTTGTAATAATTTATAACATTGCTATGTTAAATTACTCTCTTAATTAAATATTTGACATCAATACAAAGATGAAAATTAGAGTTGCTAGGAATGAGCTGTAACTAGTGTGCTAAATATGTAATTAAAAAATTTATTTTACATATATTAAAATTAATGTTTGGTGTTTGTTCATATAATAAAAGAACGTTCTTTTGTCCGGTGCTAACAGCGGGTAATTTTGTTACTTTATGGTCTGTTCAAAGGATATTAAAGACTTTTATGCATGGAAAGTACAGTGGTGGATTCTTAACTTTTTTTATAGCCAAGTGACAGCACCATAGAATTAATTTTAGGACTATTTCTGCAGCCATAAAGAAGTGCTGGTGCAAATTTGCATCTAAGTGCCAACAAGTGATAAAAAATCTAATGTTTTTAAAATTTTAATTATCAAAATATTTGACGGTTTTCAAATCACAATGAAAAATACAAAAAATTTAAAATAAATATAGTAGAGAGCATCTGAGAGGATTGGTCAAAGTTAGATGTTTTGAATAATATTCTTATTAGTATCGCTTATTAGTAGTAATTATTAGTATTTCTGATTAATTGTGTTTAAATGTTCGAACGTTTCGGCGTATTTGAGATAAATTAAATTCATGAACCAAGAATATTATATTATTCGAAACATTTAACTTTGATCGATACTAGGCTCTCTACTATACGTTGTTTCTTTATTTATATTGTTACATTAACTCGGTCGGAATTTATTTTTTAAAATAAATATTATTAAAAGCATCAGAGAAAACCATGAAATTTTATCCGGAAATCAGGGAAACGTTATAAAATTTTAGGATGAATTTATGACAACCATATCGGGTATTGTAATAATTAGAGACTACCATACGTTAAATATTCAGTCGCGTATAGTCATTTCCTTTATTTAACAGGGAGATCCCGTATATGTGAGCCTAATATCACCTTAACGAGACTTTAACGCATAAACTTATCTTTGGAATCACTATATCGTGCAATAGTAGTACAGTTCAGGTTTACTTCCGTATCTTGTTTGGACTAATTTGCGCGCTGCTGCATACAGTGCATACATCGTAGACGTAGGATGCGTAGGAAGCGAAGAGCAATGTCATGATAGTTGCCGGTGCTGTTTATAATAACGAGATTACTCGGCGAATAGCGGTCGTTTAACACGGCTGACAAAGCGAAATGTCGTGACTCTATCGTCGAATGAAGTATATTCCGGCTTGGCACCGAAATCGACCTCACGTAGTCACATAATTCACGCGTTGGCTGCGAGATGGGGAATCGTGCTAAGAAGGAACGAGGGATGAGATTTTATAAGAGAGGAACTTCTCTTTTGCTTCTCTTTTGCCCTTTCCCTTTCTCATTTATGGCCCAGTGCTGTAGACGGTAGAAAGGCATAAATGAGTGAATAGTTCGAGGAACGTGTCCTGGCGATTAAGGACACACAACTCGTGCTTGAAGAACTACGTGAAAACGCAGTAGAAACGTGCGAAATGAGAGCGACCCGCTGCAAATTTTCCGCGCGCGAGTATTTACCTTCATAATTCTCGAACTTACGGATATTCTTTCTAATCCAAATGTTACTTTGAAGTCATAGGCGTTCGATGGCGGAACGACAGAGATTAATGAGGAGAATCGGATCTAACTTATTTTTCTTGCGTTCTCGATGGCGGAGTGAATTTCGATGATTCGTGTTCGTTCACGAGCGAACACGAATGAATAGATTTAATACTTCCGGATATTTACGGAATGCAATTTATAATGTGCTTGTATAATTTTATATTTACAAATACATTCGTACGAAAGAACGTTACAACACGGATGCAATATTAAATACAACATATTAATGAATGGCTAATTCAACAATTGCATCTTTATTAGAAAATTATTAATTTTATATATTTAAACTATTTTATAAAGATTATATTGAAATTTAAATGTAGATTCAGTATAATCTTAACAATTAGAGACTAGTGATTTCTTTTTCTAAATATAGATTTTAAAGGTTGAGTCTGGCGTCAGTTTTGAGTTATATATATCCTTTACGTTTGCTTGGAAAGAGCTGAGAGAATATATTCGAGTGTTCAAACGAAGTCACTTAGTTTCTCTCCTTTACAATTCCATCTCGGATTGCTGTCTAGATTAAATTCATTTCTGCGATATAAATACACTAAAGAAATAAATAAATACTACATTTTTATTTTAATACCATTAATTTAATTTAATTATCATTTTTCATTAAATATTTATTTACTGTAAATAAATGTTTACTTAAAATACTATTCAAAGAAATATATATTAAAATTTAGTAAATTTTTTTAGTGTAAAATTCCGTTTTTTACGAGGAAGTACGTAATTGTGGTTACATAATTATATGCCATTGTTCTTTAATAAAATTACGTATTATTTTCTCGTGTTAGTACTATATATTGCAATAGGACATACAGCGTATTTTTTCCAGGTGCAAGGGCACGCTGGCTTACGTGCACTTGTCCTGCCTGGAACGATGGCTGAATCAGTCGTGCCGAACGTACTGCGAATTATGCCGGTATTACTTCAATGCCGTGGAAACGCCTCGTTATCGATGGTGAGCATTACATTTACCGGGTTAGCACGGAGAGGGTACACTTTCAAGCTGGATGTAATTCAAGCACCGAAATGCACTTCGATCTCTCGCACACCGGCACGTTTCCTTATTTCGTTTTCCGTGCCCATTATTCTTTTTTTCACAATGAATTGATCTCGGTCATATTTCTTTCTTTTTTTCTTCTGTGCAATTTGTTTCCCCACTGTGAGTCGATCAGGTTGCAGTTTGGAGTTTACTCGAACATCAAAAATGATGTATCGAGTAAACTGCTCTAGAAATCGACAATAAACTGCGACGTTCTGTATTCTGATTTATGCGTTAAAATAACGTGTGCTACGTCACTTTAAATTTGCAATTCGATTGTTGAATAATAAATTAATTTGTTTTTTTTTTTTATAAAAAAGTTTATATTACTTCAAATAATATTAGTTTTACTCGTGTGTGTGTATATAATATATCTTATTGCTATGTTTATTTTTATACATCCGTATTTTTATAATTTGAAGCAGTGCATTTTTTGTATTTATTTAAAAATGTTAAATCAAATTATATTTTACAATTCTAACATCACATTGTGTTTATCGATAAACATTTTATTCTGTGTATGAGCGTATGATCCTCCGAGGAATTTTTTGAGCTTTTATCTTAATAGCCGTACTCAGCCGCGCGTAGTTATCATTTTTATGGATACCTGCAGGCCAGAGTCTCTGAGGATATGGATTAGCCATCCGCGAAATCGTAGAAACATAGAATCAGACCTGCTCATCTTAACATTACTCACCATTGTTACGGTGGGATTAGCCGCGGTGTGCTTTTTGGGTGAGTAATTTGATAAATTGAAAGTTTGAAAAATTTTATGAAACATGATTGTTTTTTCGTAATTTACTAAATTCTTTTTTTTTTATAAAACATGTTCAAAAAAAGCCATATGTTTTATTATTCGATTTATAACGCCAAATATTTATATTGTTTAATGTTAAATAATATTTATTTTGTATTTATATTGTATATTTATATCTCATTTAACAATAAATAAAATTAATATTAAAATTTTAAGCTTGGTGCTGAAAATATTTCTGTGCTTTTTTCGAATATTACTTATAGTATATTTTAATATTTAATCATTACTCGAAATTATATAAAAATTGTATAATATAAGTATTTGTATATTTGATATATATTTCTTGCATTTCAAGCTTCTTTTAGAAGAATAGGAAAATAACGTTGTTACAAAATATATATATATATATAATGTGTGTGATATGTGAAAAAGAATTCAAATCATATCATGTTGACAAAGTCTTAGTTCCGATAAGCGTATATTTTTGTAAAACTATCGTTGTATCGAACTGAATTATTATACTTGCTATTCGCTGTAACTTTGCAGGTATGCGATACTTTATCATTGAAGGAAACAAGATTGGAATTTCCAAACCCTGGACGCGAGGGGCGATATGGTTCTTTCTGACCATCGTGATATTAGGTTACGTCACCACAGTTTACCTGCTCTGCAGGGTAATTATGCTCCTGATTTACTTTTTTAAGCTATCGATTCAATATTGTTTAACATTAAGAAGATTACATTTAATGAGAATTATTGCGATAGAAAACAGGGCTTAACGTTATTGATTTCTTTGAATTAAACTACAATCGGAACAAATACTCTCACATTATACCTAACGCTTCCATTGTTTAATATTCAATAGAAATAGGACGCAGTATGTGCGATCAAACTGAATGCATTAATTGGCTTAAAAGATGCATTAAATAACTTACATAATACCAAAATAATTCATTAAGTATTTAATTAATTAATTATGCAATATTGCGAAGATATGAGTATAGTACTATGTCCTATATTAATATTTTTTAGCTGAATACATTGGAAATATTTCAATTATATTCACATGAATATCTTATTAAATTTACATGGATTAGTTCATCAAAAGCTAAATGTACGAAATTATCGGTTTACGTAATACACAACGATGGGCATACATGAAACAAATCGAATCAATATTACCGATATTGTAGGATATTGTATATTCACGAAATGAAATTAATATTTGAATCGAAATGTATTTAACGCATCGTACATTTCCTCAGGGAACCGAATGTGTCTTTACAATTAGGTATCAGAAAATGAAGTATAGTTTTAGTAAGAAAATAAACACACGCTAGCGCTTCGCCTATATTTATTTCAATAAATATAAGCTGTGTCATTTACAATTGATACGAATTAAATGAATTTATTCGTTTTAATATAGTCGACATACACAACTTCTTCCACATGACAAACGCATAAAAATAAAATTATCTTTATTCAAGCAATATTTATATTTATTTGAAATACTTGTTTTATTATCTAGTAAATTTTTATTTTATTATATTAATATAACAAGTACAGCTTGAAGTCAAAGTGTTTCAAAATAACAGCAGGAGAATCTTTTTTTTCATTATTGTCGAGATATATTATCGAGATATCTTATCAAAGCCTTTGTGTTAACTCCAGAGTGAACAACTTTTACCAAACATTCCTTTTAGAAATCACAAGACGTGTAAGTTTTCATACTTTGGACACGTAGATCAATATATATCATAATATCCATAACTTAATACCTATTGACGCTTCGAGTTTGAAACAATAGCCATTTTTCTTAGTTTACACCGTATTACGTTCGGCTGAAAGGTTACACGGTAAGCTAGGAATGCCTAGCGTATAAGACGTGAGTTATTTACTGCAAAATATCTTTCGAAGAATATACATATCTGGTTGAGATATATACGTATCGTAACGTAGGGAATATAGAATCGTGGTATTTTGACTAGTAACGTCGGGATAACTTGTGCATCAGTATGCATCCTCTGGGTCATCGACTTTATCCAGCGCGACTTCGTCGTACCGCGGTTTACGTTTATGTACCGCGATCTCGCCGGGCCAGATAGCGACGTTTGCCCCAGGCGGACGCATTAAGGCGCGGCCTGGGTAAGGGTGAAACAGGTGAGCGGTATCCCGATGCTCGAATGCGCGGATATAATATGAGGGAGCGACCCGGAACAAACGTGTCAGAACGCATTTTGTGCCGGAAGGGCGCGAAAGACACATGATGCTCTGATATGAAAAGAATACACAGGAGGTGTGGTGGGCGCACTGAGCGGAAACACGGCTAATAGAGTAGGTTTTTTCGTCTAAAAATACCACGCGTCCCTCAGAAAAAAATCATATCGCGCGTTTTCGTCTTTATTTACTTAATTCTACGATTTAATTTATAATATTTTAAAGGCGCAATTTATAATGGAGATTTTTGTTAAAGTGTTCTTTTTTTGGATAATTGAAAAATTATGATTTGACTTGTAGATCTTTTTATCAATAAGTATTTATTTTTTTATTGGTTTATCATGTAATTTTATAGTAAATTCTTAATAGTTAATTCTTGTTTAAATTATCTTTTTTGATAAAGATTATATAATCTTTATAGCGTCGGTGTGAAACTTTATTAGAATTTTATTTATGACTGTTATGGCGAGTGTTTACGGTGATTGTTTATACGTTCTAAAATAGTTGCTAATGCTCGTTAATTTCCCGTATATAGTTAATTATCATAAAGCTTATCAGCAAATGTTGCGTTTGATTATGTTGCTCCAAAGCTGTTACTAAATTAATTATTATTGGCATCATCTCGAACATGAATATGGAGATCGTTAAGTTTTCGTATGCAAATATGGGAAATTGAATGAGATTATCATATCAATCTTCTGGTATATCTGGTGAAAATTCCAATTAATTAACATAAAAATTGGAAATTTAACAATTATATTAAAAAAATTTGGATTAAACGTTTAAATCAATGATGCTGCTCTTGTAGAAAACAAAACCAAAACAGAAATGAAGAAACAGTTAACTTTATTAATACAATATTAATACGTATTTCCGGCCTCGTTTTCAGTTTAATCAATTCACCGAAAAGATTTTCAGCTCGAATAAAATTTAATTCATTTAATAACGATTTTTTGTAGCATTACAAAGAGGTGATTTTAATTAAAAATTCTATTACCGTTACATAATTTGTTATTTATGGTTTATTCATGGAAACATATTTATCATATACATATATCACTATATCTTGCGCCAGTATAGCAAAGAATATATGCGGTAATCTAGTCACGTAGTATACGTATATTCCTGGTACGGTACAGATCAATGTCGTCGATAAATCGAAAGATTTATCAGCCACTAGAATCTATAATACATTATTCCGCTTGGAACAAAGTGCGCTTTCGATCCAGGGAAGAATTATTCATGCCGCTTAACGTCTCTGCTGTATTATTGAAACCAGAGAGTGTACTAAATGAGGATGGGCGAACGAAATGATTTGTTTGGTGCGCGATATTTCGCTCGGCTATCCGAAAGCGGTCTAACGAATCGTGCGTCACCGAATGCTCTCGTTAATCCCCGCAAAAGATCCCAGTAACTACTTCGAAGCGTACTTTGAGTGCACTCGCCGTACGAAGGATAGAGGATGAGGTGAGGTTTTAAATAAAACCGTCGGTCCCGTCGCGCTGTAAATCGCTGCAGTTGAATCGAAATCGTCGGACGTCGTGTTTAATTAAGAATAATCGTGAATACGCGCCACTTTCCGAATCGCGTCTCTCCCGTTTCGATTGTACCTCGCTCTCTTTTGCGCTGCCTCTTTTTCACATCGGAGGGCACTCGAGGCGCGTCACTCGAGCCTGATTTATCGATTGGACTGCCCTTTGCCCCTGACAACTGAAACTGCCGGGATAATTTAAATCAGCGGGGAAAAGGAGCAGCCGTGACCCCCGACGATTCTCTTTTCACTCGCTCACATTTGTCTCTCCTTCTTCAGGACCAGGTGTCACCGTGGTACAGGTGGTGGAAGAGCACCGTCAATGTCAGACTTGTCGTGGATCCTCAGTTGCTTCGCCGTCGACCCTCGGATGAGTCCTCTCAGGATCGCGAGAGTCACGATGGGTCGAGGGAGACGGCGACGTCTGCGATCGATACGTTATAAAGAGAATGTATGCCGATAAAAAGTGAAAGCAAGCCTGGTAGACATATAAAAATATAACTGTAAAAGTCCCAAGATGTAAGTCACGAATGAAATAAACACGAATATTACTTGCGCAACAAGATGTTATCATAAACCGCGACTTATACACCACGCTTTATTATTCAAGCTTTTAGATATTCGTCGTTACTGCACATAACTATTCTGTACAGCGAGAACTTTAATCCCGATTTCTTGAATCGCGTTGACCTGCTTTTCATCACACGCGAATTTACGTAATTCTCTGAAACCTTTCGACATTCGATGGAATTCGATCTTCCTGACGTGAAAAAAAGAAAACTCACGTGATTCGTGCGACGTGTCGACGAATGCAGTAGCGGTGAATTGTTTTTCGTTTCTTTCGTTGCTGATTTCTCGTGTACCTCGCGTACGTTGTCCTTCTTAAAAAAGAACTTTTCGCGTTTCTCATGGCGTGCCGTGCGCGAGATTTAATCGCGCAAATGAGATCTGAACGCGCGCGCACCAGGTACATTAAACAGAAATACCCTGCGAATTTAAACGCGTGTTTTCTGCCAAGAAAAATTTAGCTAGCCGGCCAAGAGTTCGCGGTGAACAAACGGAAGTACTGCTGATCTAGCAATTAACTCATCTGGCACGATGCCAACTATTTATATTACAGCGTTATCGTATATTCTATTCGTTGTTCCCTCGTCTATTACTGCTAGCTAGTATTTCTTTCCTTATTTAAACTGAGAGAGTGCTTTAAGGCTCGTAACAGGGTGAAGAATTTTAGTTAAGTTGCTGAAAATATTCGCCGGCATCTTCAAACCTTCGTGAACTATTTTAAAAGCAATGTATACGAGTCGAAATCTAAAATATTAATATATTTAATTGAAAATTGATTTTATTTTATTAGAATTTTAATGTAAAGATTTGTAATGTGAGAATGTACAATGTTGGAAACTAAGCAGATACAAGAAAATACGGAAGCAAGTTTTTTTTAAAGGAAAAACGGTTGTATATTTACCAAAGATCTCCATTGGCAGAGTGAAAAAAATATCATTCTTGTTTTTCGAACAATTTCCCCTTCTAAAAAATGAACGTGTGCAAACCAATTGGGAAGAAATTTTTTAACGCCTTTCCTTCTCCACGTTCACGGCATAAATCCAAGGTAAATCGAAAGTCCGAAGCCACGCAATTAGCAGTAAACATCTCGCTTCGCCTCGTAGCGGTAAGCTCCCTTAAATGCTAGCGTTACTGGTGACTTTATCCGGTAGTTAGTTAAGCTGCGACAAACCAATTACAGCACTCTGTTGAGGTAGAGGGGTGGTATTGACTATCATTCTGAAATAGTGTTCGACACTGATAGGATTTCATGCTTCAATAATTTTGTGATAAATGAAATTATTATTTTTGGGGGGAAATTAATGTTTTGAATAAATAATGTATAAAATGAGCAATTATAATTCTTAACAAAATTTTATATTCTGTTGTATGAATGCTTGTTTTAGAAATTTTTATCAAAATATATGTTTGAGTTCATGTTAACAGCGAATTACGTAGCGTTTTTAGGATCGTTATTCGGACATGCTTATAATATTTTTAAAAGTAAAATTAAGAAGATTAAATTAACATTAGAACATATTAGAACGTTGATACTAACACAACAGATTTTCTTTTACATTATTTAAAATATTACTAAACAGTACGATCTAGTTTCATGTTATTTATATGTGTATATTAGTTTCAGTAATCATAACTCGGTTCTAAGTTAAATATATAAAGTACATAAATAATATATAAATGAAAAATGGTATATATCGGAACATATTAATATAATTAATACAGATAGATTTTCTTTTGCACTACTTATTGAAAATAGAAAATAATGTACTGGAAAAAGACTGATTGCATTAATTGGAATTCTGATTGAAAATGATCGAATAAAGATTTTCTGGTTGAATCTATTATATTCTAGTTGAGAAAAGTGGAATTCTAATTTATATGATTAGAATCTTCTGATTCGTTCATTTTCAGCCAAAAATTTTTCTTAGTGTATGACCTAGTTTCATGTTTTCGCTTATTTATGCGTGCATCTAAGCGTGCGTATTTTCTCCTGTAGCAGAGTAGGGAATATGTTATTTTTCTTAAAGCAACACACCAGAGGATCAACCACGATTTTCATTGCACATATGTTAACTAGTACGAGATGAAGTTTATGTTTGCTAGGAAAGTAATGCTTCCCAGCGATGAACGTTGGGAAAACATATTCCGAAAAATCAATTTTCCTTCGAAAAATATTCATTGCGAAATTAGTTTTCACGCGGTACTTTCAAAGATCGATCAAGAAAATTATATTGTTAAAGTTTTGCAGTTATTAAAAAGTTGTATTCGCATGTTTTCTTGTTTTAAATATATCGTCATTTATTGTATATATAATTTGGATAAATGATATGTATTATGAATGGTAAAGAATACGATAAATTGTTTTATATAAAACGATAATTAATTTTAATTATAAATCGTTATTTTTTGCTGCTTTTTGAAGCTGTGCAAAATATTTTTCAAAAGCACTGAAAAAATCCATTTAATCTTTTCTTGAATATTGTTTGAAATATTAATGAGAATTACGTCGAGTTTGTCTTAAAATTATAATGCTGTGATCCAATCATTCGTGGAATTGTTAATTATGAAGCAGGATCAAGATAGTCTATTCAACTAGAAGTTAATTTCGTGTGTCTATGAAGAGTAGGATAATTTCTGGAATCGAGGCCGGCATGCCAACGTGGTCATTTTGTGAAAACTTTTCTTTGCCCCAGTTAGCACCTTTTTCGTATTCATTTCGGCTTGTTTAATTGCGGAGAATCGCGTCTGTCCTTGTTTGTCCGACACCAGGGAGATTCATGACGTTAAGCGCCTCCCAACTGCACTGAAAAATGAAGAACTTAGCCCGGTGTCCTGACCTACATTTAGTCTCATTTGTTACCAACGTCTAACGACCTTATCAGAAGCCGAACAACTCTCTGGAATTTCTAAATAATCGAAAGTTAGGAACAAGTTATTTCTCAATTGAATGCACAGAAACGTTACAATATTGATATTGCAATCTGACAAACAATAAATTCGAGAATTTCGACAGCTGCAAGCAGAGAATACGACAGCTAATGACTTTTGTATTTCGTATTTGTCATTATCCATCATATTCTATCAATATTTTTCTGACAAAATGACTTTTGAAGTTTGTATTTCCGTATCGTGGTAGAAAACAGCATTAGTTAGATTTCTCGATGTAATGAAATTGCTGGAAATTTTGCTTTTAACTCGATCAAAATGTCAGTAAAGGAAACATTATATTACACTAATTCGAAATCAATAATAATTCGAAATTTATAATAATTTAATTAATGTTAAGAAAAAATTGATTCCAAATTTGTCAAAATTTATTATGTAAGGATCTTCTTCTTCTTTTTCTTCTAAAGATAAAGGCTGTAAAGATACAGCTTCCTTCCATGACTGAAAGAAAAAAATGCAGGTACTATAATTTTACTATAATTTAATTTTTTGGATTAACTACAAATTTATAATTGTTTTTACCATACATATTATAATTACTTCAACATTAAAATGTGATCATCACAGCTATAACATGTATTAAGTTTTTCCTTATCTCTTAATTATTCTTACCATGTAAATAGTTAACGAATGTTAAGAAAATAGTTATATTCACTATAATGACGATTGCATTTATTACATAAAAATAGTTATAAGTTCTATTTACTATTCTTAATATTTTATTATATTAATAGTTCAGATTATCATAACTTATAGTACAATTTCTCCATATTTGTGAGAAATATATATATTAAGTTATTGTTACTAATATTATTATAGCAATAATAATAAAAATATAATTATAGCAATAAAAATGGACTTTCTTACCGTAATTTTTTAAGCATGTAATTATAATCACAAATATTAAGTACTTTTCTCTCTGTAATGAATTCTTCAATGTAAGACCGTGAAAATTCTATTAAAGTTTCTCTTATAGAGAGTATATAAATGAGCAAAAGGTGTATGTTTGAAAAAATTAAATTGTTACAGCCTTGTAATACGACCTAGTTTAAAGATAAAATAAAGATGATATCTACGAGTCCTAAGGGACATGACTTTTGCAATCTATCTGTTAAACTGGCTAGCCCGGGATGCCTAGTGACCGAGCACGTATCCATAATTTAACTCGCTAATTTAGAAACTTTAAATTATGTCGGCCAAAGTGTGGATCAGTTACACTGGTTCGCTCGCGGCTATGCGAATAATGAGAATTTCAATATTCATATCTGGCTTTAAGGCGGCCACGATACCGGACTTTGACGAAACAAAAATTAGATTTAAACGCATTAGCTGATGGATTATTTCGAAAATGTACCTATTTCGTCCGATTAAAGCAAAATTCTTCGACATTATGTCGCAGTTGATCTTGTAATACCATTACTCCACTTATAAAACGAGGAACTTGCAACATTTAATATATTTATTTAAAATCGATGTAATATTTATAATTTAATATCTACTTTCGAGCAAATAATATCGTTTTCGAGCAAATAATTTTTATCTGTCTTTGTGATTTTAATTACAATCCAAAAAATTAATTTTTGCAATAATTAACTGCAGTACTCTGAATTAAAACGATTATGTTTACAGTTTGCGGCTAGTATATTTATTATTGGCGTATAAAAGCAGAGTATAACTTTTGCTCATGCGAGCAAAATTAAAAGATAAAGCATCGTTTGTAAGTTTGAGAGCATGTACCAGAATTTAGGATACCCCATAAATTGAGGTTCTTTATGAAAATTAAACGCCTTTTGCTGGAGAAAGATGCGAGAAAAGACGCAAGTTCCTGAATATATATCCGTTGGATTTTTCACAGAGATTTAGCGCGATTGCTCGCCTCGCTCGGGTATGAGCCTCGCACACGCGACTTTCATATATCGTGTAAACGTGGTGCCACATGCATAAGTTCGGATAATTCAATTCTTTCCCTTTTGGCCGCTGGAAGTTGCTTTACGTTTGCCCTGAAAGCGCGCGCATTTTTATATCGTTCGATATCGCGAGAAGGTATTATTTCAGTCGGGAAGAAGCTCTAGATATCCTCGTAAAGTCGATCATTTAGATCGAGGAAGCTGCAACATAATTTCAGGTGCACAATTTTATTGCGTCAGTTATAAGCTCGTGAAACTCGATACGATAGTATCCATATAAATGGAAAATGCACATTAAAGAATATTCGAAAGGAAATTTCATCGTTTCTTTACATGGTTTCTATATGTAATGATTTCCATATCCTTTAGTGCAGCTATTATGTATATTCAGGGTATTTTAAAATCCGCGATATTTTTCTCAAAATTATATAGGAAAGTATTAAGTTAAATAAAATTGTTTTGTTAATTAGAAATTTTGGATAAATATATGTTTTGGATTTCTCGTAAAATTTAATTTTTGTAATATTCATGAATTTTCAATTTCTCCAACTTAATATTTAATAATAAAGATAATGTAAATGTTCTTTACTAAGCTCAAACTGCAAATTACGTGTTTCAAACTTAATATATTTAAATTAACTCGAAGAAAAAAAATCATTTTAAAATACTGAAAAATTAAATCGCAGTTTTTAAATCTACATGTAAAGAATATCTATAGTTAATATTATTAGTACACAGTAGTCACACAAAATACTGTAAAATAAACTAATTCTCAAAAGTAAATAAGTAAGTTTTGATTGTACAGAAAATGTATGCGTACGCGTCTTTCAACGTGTTCGAGCGAAGACGTACAAATGTAGGCTACAGATCGGAAAAGACAAACAAGCTTGTCTTAAATATTTGCTATCTCTCGCAGAGGTAAAAATATGGAGTGCGAGTGTAGATATAGAACAAACGCGCCTCAGCTGCATTTGCGTGCATATATGCAACGTAAATATCCTTTCTGTTCTGTCAACTTTTGATGTGTGATGTATGCTTTCGTAGAATGGCTTTTATGTCGTAAAAGAATAAAATATTTTTGACAGTAGCTTTATTTTTTTTGCAGAAATAGTTTGATTAATCTTTTTTTTAATGCGTGTTAATTCATTTTACGAAATTTTAATATTTCATTTTACAGATTTTTAAAAATAATTTTGTAATAATGATCTGTTATTACATAATATTTATTCTATATATATTGTCTAAAGTTATACAACGAATATGGCAAATTACTTTGCATGGGTATAGTTTATCTTTTTTTAATCAATTTTATATACAAGGTGTCCCAAAACTGACGATAAATATTTTAAAGACAGATTTTTGTAACATTTTAAGAAAAGAATAAATACTACCAACTTTTTGCGTAACTATAAATTATATAATTTTAACCGTTTTATTAATTTTATCAAATTTGCGTTTAATTTCTTTATACTGAGGATGACCTAATGATAAGGTCGAAACGTATGTTCTAAAAATTTGAAATACGTAAAAATCTGGCTTGTAGCCCCTTCTTGTTATTTATTGTTTATTTATCAACAGTTTTGAAATATCCTTTATATTACCATAATATTAAAATCACTTGGGAAATTGGTAATATGCAGCTTATACATACTTTGTAACGCTGCGGAAGGAAACCAGAGACCCGGAAAGACCAATTACCGATATTGCTGACTGCGAAATATTGTAGATGGAAAACGCGTCTGGGTTAGAGCAGGCACGATATCCCGCGTTCGCGCTGACCAATGAAATTTTTGAAAGGCCTTCACATGCACGCGAGGAATTGGATTGTACGGGCGAAGTCGAAATAGCCGATTACTTCGGGGTACGAGAAATACTCGACCCGATCACTTGGTGAACTTGTTCAGATTTATCGCGAACGAATGGCAGCGCCTTACTTCCTCGCGATTTCCCTTATCTGTCATCGTCTTGATGTCGACGAGAAACTTGAACGAAAAGAATTTGGGATTGCAGTCAATAAATCAAGTTATAAGACTAGGATTGAACTTTATGTAGCAATGAATCCTTCCTTTGTGCAAGAAAATTACTTTATTCGAATAGAATAAATGTTAAGACTAATATAATACTAATAATCTTATCTTAGAGCATTACATTTTTTAAATTCGTATTTTATATTTAATAACAATTTATATATTGTATATTGTTATTTTATCTATAGAAATATCTTTGCATTTTTTAATGAAATTATTTTTATTAAAAAAATGATAATTATATATTTTACGCAGATTAAAATTATGCATTATATTAAAAAAAAAATAGATTTACAATATCAAGAAAATATTAGCACTTTCAGTAAATTTTTGGATTGCAAAAATTAAGTAAATTATTCTTCTATCTTTTTTTTGAAGAGCTCTTTTATAGATGTTTCAGAATTAGACATCGATAATGACGATCCTTCCATAGCGTTTTAAACCTCGTCAAAGATGTAACAAAACTTCAGACATTGCTCCTTTTTCGCCTGAGGCAGAATTATTAAAGTATCTTCTTTAAGGAGCTCTTTCACATTTCAAGGAGCGAACTTGGTAAGTAAGTGAAGTATGCTGTCAATGTTATTTCTCGGTTGATCAATACAAAGATATCGGCAAGCGAAGACGAGATATAATTTAACAAGATAGGCGTTTTTTAATTCATCGATTGGTCAATCGCATTATGTTTTTATGCAACAAGCTTTTATGGAACAAAATTGCATTCGCACATAATGCGATTTAGCAACCGATGAATTAACAAATCTCATATTGCTACAGAAATATCGAAAAAAATGACTTTTTTTTTATAAGTAGCAATTTATTTAGTATTTGTCGTAGTATTTTTTAAAAGATTTTGTAATTTTATTAAACATACCTATTTATAAATTAAATTGCTAATGAAAAGATAATTTAATAAATAATTTTAAAACGTATTACTGAAATACAGAAAATTCTCTTTAATTAAAAAAAATGTCTTATTGACATATAAATATTTTTTCTAATAAATAAGGAGAGAGGACTTTTATAAATATTAGTCAACGAAATAGGTGTATCTTTTCCTCTTTCTTTCCTTTTTCACTTGTGGTACGGAAAAATCCAACTTTTAGGAAAATACTTAAATATATTTGTCGAGAGAAGAGAATTTTTAAGTTAGAAAAAATTTTAGGATACTAAAGATTTGAAGAAATTGATATTCATATAACAAATGATTTTAGCTACAGGTAAAAATTTTGTTATTCGTTGTCTACATTTACTATTAATGTTAAGTGTAATCATTTTTGCTCCAAGCATCATATGGACAGATTTAGAGCTAAATGTGGGATGCTAATGCTTTGTAGAAAGCGTCAATCTCCTACAAAATTCCTAGGAAGATCCATTAGGTTAATTGTGGTCAGTGTGGGTATCATTAAAATCGGACCATTTTCCAAATTGCGATATAACGTGCGTCTGACAATCGCGAATACGTTTCGTCGGTTAAATAGGTTAGTAGTAGTAATAATTGGATGAATTGCACCGACAATTTGAGTTCGCTAATTGTACGTGATCGATTTGCTGGTTTCTAGATTATGATATTATTTCATCGCATTTTTGCTTATTATATTTTTGTTTGTAATGTAAGTAAAGATAATAAGTACGTTAAGAAAAAAATTTAATCAATTTTAACAAATATTTAGTTCAATATTGCCAATTAAATATTTACTTACAGTAAATAAATATTTGTTCGGTAAAAAGAATGATTGTTAAATCAAATCAATGTTTCTTGTGTCAAATAAATTTATATTTATATTTGATAAATATCTATTGATAGTATTCAACTAAATATTTATTAAAATTGATTAAATTTTTTCTCAATGTAATTATCTGTAACTATCAATGCGATTGTTAGTGTTAATTATTTCTTTGTATGTCCGTGTTGCGTAGATGTTAGATAAAAATATAATACAGCCAAATATAAAAGAATACAGAAAATTATACTTTATTACTGTAAGTTTTAATTATATAATCTATTAACATAACAAGAGACTGTAATTTTCTCAGATTTTATCTTTTTTCTGTTTTGTCTCATCGACTTACGTATCGTAGGAGCATTTATTGACGTTAAATGTCACTTCGGTTTACGAGTGCGATATGCGGCTGGTATAAAAATGTCACTGTAAAGGAGAGATCTTATCGCGTAGCATTATCGCGACCGTGGCTGTACGCTTGAGTTGTACGCATAAAGTATGCGAATGTTCTTTCACTACCACGCGGAAAGCGTCGGATGCCGGCATGCATCATGACAGTTCTTTAAAAAAATTGCAGCTGGACATGATGCGAATATTTTAGCAAACCATTATTGTACTAAACCCACAAATGTACAAATGGATGAAAATGAAATTTAGGAAAATTTGTTTCTCTTTTAAAAAATCCATAAACATTATAATTTCAATTAAATATAATAATCAATTCAAATAAGTAAAAAATTCGTAATTTTTATACATATATAAGACTATTTTGCCTCGGGAGATGCCAAGTGATATGTTGCGGTTGTAATTTCACTCTAACCTTCCATCAACTTATTTAATTTTTTATCTCACTTATATAAATACAAACAAAAGCACGCTCTTTAAAATCTCTCCGCACTTTATGTTGCACAGGAAGAAGATAGCTTTTGACACAATTGCGAGATATTATATTATACTTTCATGTGATAAATGTGAAATAATATATAAATGTAGCAATAATCAAATATTAATGATTATAACTGTCAAAAATTAATCCTATATAACAGAATTGACAATGAAGTTCTTATTTTGATGATAAATAATATTTTATTTTATTACTTACTTTCTGTCTATTTTTTTTCTTCAAAATACATCATCACTTGTCTAATCTTAATTTAATATCAGATTGAAATAAAGAGATATTTCGAATTTTTGATAGCAAATTATATGTGTATCAAATTCTATCCGGATCTTTATGAAATTTCTAGAGCTCGTTATTTCAATATTTTAATCGCGTAATGCAGCGTAATATATGTACGTTGCACTTTTAACGAAGCCCCGTTCAGGTGCAGGAACACGTTGCATAATTTCTCTCGACTGACTTATCGCGGATTCGACTGCTGGCCGACGAAATGGATTTCCTCACCTCTGGTCCAAGCGAGCCGGGAAATATGCTCGACGCTTATGGTGACGTATGGCGCGTATAAGAAGAGAAAAAAGAGTAAAGTCCTGACTGCACTCGGCTCGATTTATCGCGGATTTTTTTGCCCACTGGCGAGTACAGCAGCGATTAATTAGCAGCTCGGCCGAAGCCATCAGCATGGACTCGAAACCGAAGCTACGTTCGTGGATTAATTCGCTTGATATGACTTGAAACCGAGATTTATCCGACGCAAATTGAATTACGCACAGCACGCGTTTTCGTCTGTACTCGTCACGTGCAATCACGGACTCGTCAGAAGTTAGTTGATTGCTTGTTATATATTCGTAGTGCTTAAGAGTTGTCTTTAATAAGATATTGACTCGCTAAATGAGAGAAATTTGCACTTGTAATTCGTAATAATTGCTATTCTATTTTATGTAGGCATTATTTTTATTATTACTATAAGATCAATAAATTATTACATTCATATATGCGACTGTTTCCGACAAACGTTTCTGACAGTTTTAAGTAATATCATAATTAAGAAAAGATGCAATCTCTCTCTCTCTCTCTCTTTCTCTCTCTCTCTCTCTCTTTAAATCCTACAATTTTTTGAAAAGACATGTGTGTGGTATGATGTTAATAAAACTATAATAGTTTATTTCTAAAATTCGATTATTTAATTAATAAAAATAATATACTGTTTGTAAATAAATTATTTATATTTTATTAAAAATATATAAATTATTTGATATTTCAAAATTTTAATATAAATTTTATATAAATTAATAATTAATAATGTTAATTTTGAATTAAATTAAATAATGTAAATTATTATTTAAAATTTTAATATAAATTATTTAATGAATTATTTATATGTTTGCTTAATAATGTGATAGTAATGCGCGATTGTACTAAAATTATTTTTTTAATATGAGAAACTTCATGGAACTTTGAACTACAATTAAAGGATTATATGATAATCTTTTCTGGTGACGTGATTGCTAAAACATCGAACAGAAGTATACGTGTGCAATAATGTTCATAAATGTTTTACGTGAAATATATAGACGCAATTCATGTGACGCTCGACCGCATCTATCATTTTGAACGATGTCGTTTGTTCCCGTCGAGAGCAACGTCGTGGAAGTAGATTGGTCACATGTACTTGATCGCCGATTATCTCAGGCGACTTGCTTAGCGAGAAGGATGAAAACTCCTTTTCTTGACGCGGAAAAGTTTCCGCATAACGTAGAAAAAATTGTGAGAAGAACATGGTTACTCTTTCTCTTTGCTTCACCGCTAAGATTAATGCACTCGCCGTGTAACTTATATGAAATGCGAAGTTAAGTACGCGAAATGAGAAGTTGGGTGCGAAACCTTTACATATAACTTCACTCATTTTCTTCTGATTTAACGTGCCTCTTTTGCAGCAACACACAAATGAGTAGAAAAATACGGAGCTGACTTTTTGCAGTCGGCAAAGAATTTCTCGGCATGTTTAACGTGATAATTTTCCTGACTTTTGCATTTCTACAGATAACCGTACATGGTATTCTTTCTGTAATTTTAAACTACAACTTTAACATTTACTTTTTGAAATAATTTTAAATTTTGCACATATAAATGATACAAGAATAAGAGAAAGGATTTCGTTATACTGAGATCCAAATAGATGAAAAGTTTTTGAAAATATTAAAAGTAAATTGCCAGGTATATATATTGAGGTATATTATGAGGTATATAACATACATACATAAAAGAAAAATAAGAAAACGTTGCTATTTTATATTTTTCTTTTATAATATTTTAGTGATTTTCACTACGCAAGAAAAATATTGACAGTATCCACTACTCGATTTAGTAAATCAAATTTTTATAAGATATACAATGTTTTGCTTAGAATATTTTCTTTTCAGCATCGTGACATACTTGTGATCCCATAACACCGTTCTCGGCTCCCTCTATAAAGTATCGTGGTGCAACGTTTCGCGATAGGAGGATGCCCCGCAAAATGGAGCATCCTCGGAGTCCCGTTTCCGCTCGCGTTGGCTAAAGTTGCACCAACGTGAGGCTCGAAATTCCATCGTGCGCGAGAGATGCGGCGGCGTGCAAGAAGCGAGAGAATACCGAATTTCCAGCGAGACCCGACAACTATTGCCGCGGTTCCCAAACCGAACACAGTTGCGAACTCTCGCGCGACTCCCTATTTCGGCTGCGAGACAAGAAAGCCGCTCGGCGCAGGGTTGCGGACGTATCTTCGCGAATACAAGCATGAAGCACGTGACTTCGTCGTAGCACGTCTTACAATTTGCGGTTTGAAGTTGCATGAAAAGACGATTGTTTGCACAAACTTCAAACTTGGCTTTTTATCATACTCGAATTCTGTTATGGGAACTCGCAATTTTTGAGATGGCTCAACAAAGAAACTGGAAGTTCATGCGTCATTTCACTTAAATGATGGGACTCATTTACTGAATTTTGTGCTCTTTCGTGTACCATTTTGCCATTTTACCATAATGTGATCTCTGAAGGAAAACTATCACAAATTTCTTGTGCTGTTCGCCTGATAATACGTCAGGCCAACAAAATAATAAAACTAGATTTATTTGTTTTTGGTGACAATCAGTTTATAATACTCATTATTTTTAAATAAGTAACAAAAGAGTCGAAGTTATTATTATGAATCTTGATTCATAATAATATTTATGTAGTTCCTAAATATATCTTTCAGTAAAGTGCATCGCTTACTATAACTATAAAATAGAACTAAAATAATAATATCACAATTAGATTGATCGTTGATTTAATAAAAATATTTGATCTCAGCCAGGATTTTCGAATCTGGAGGTGGACATTTTTTTTTAATTTAAAGCATTTGGATATTTATCGCGATAATCAGTAATATATAAGAAATTTTTTTTATTTATTATAATTATAAGACATCGAATTTTTATGCAATTGCATATTTTTGAAGAAAGCAGATTGGGAAGAAAGACCAAAATAGAAATTTTCTTATTGAAAAAACATTTCTAAAAATGCATATTTATTTGTGTATATTTCGTACATTTGCATATTTATGGATATTTGCATATTTTGTGTATATTTTCAAGTTTTGTATGCATAAAAAATCCGATATTTAATTATAATATATTTTTGGTGCATGTAGATTTTTTACTAGTTATAAAAACTACTATTAGTTATTCAATGCAATAAGATTGTTTCACATAATTTAGATAAAATGACTTTTTTGCTCGAAATGCAATTATTTTGATAAGAAAACGCGAGAGAATATAAAGTTAGACGAATCATTTGGAATATCGCAGCGATCCTCAAACACGCAGTAGTTAATGCACCTCCCATTATCTCTCTGAGAGCGCATAAAGGACCTCTTGTCGGAGTTCCTCGTAGCTCTAATCGCGAGTGTCAGGCTGAACCTGGCCGTACCACTGCCTGTACTCAACGGCAATAAAAGTGAAATGTATGAAGGGAGACAATCCAATTACTCCCATCCACCGGCACGAATGATGCTTATCGACTTCGCCAGAGGTGGAACGTATTATTTTCTCCTTTGTCGAGGTTTCTGCAGCACCCTTTTCCGTTTCGCATTTCTCCTGCGACCAGATCACAATTCGTCATAAGTTTAGTATTCGTGGTTCGTCGGTATAACGTAGAAAAGATTTTTATCCTTAATCGTTTTTTTCGTCTGTGCGAGATATGCGTTACGACTTTAAAAGATTCTCCAGAATCCAGTCCCCACTTCCGTTTTGCTTCTAGCATTCTACGTGAATATCGTAATTTCCATCCCATCAAATATACATACGTGTATATGTGTGTCCGTGTTTGTATCGATATGCGTTCAGGAATAATAATTTAATGCTCTCTATTGCAAATTGCACGACTGCAGCGCGGAACCGTTTCTACCGTTCATATGGACGACTTATTTCGAACAATTCGAAATTGAAGGCTGATCGCGTATGCGCGTGTGCTAAGTCCGTATGAACACAGCAACAGCCATTTCGCCCAAGATCTCGTTTCTCGGGAATCTCGATATAGCGTGCGCGTGCGTCCAATATTGCCTTCGTGACCGATATTAAGTACTTACTCGGTAATTCGAGATTATTCGATATTCATGAGACTAGATGCACCTCGTCCATGCATTTTCTCGAAGTTAGAATTAATGATAGTCTTTCTATTGGGAGAGTACAAGCAATTCCTGAATGGCTATTGTGAGTAAAAGTTATAACGTAGATAAAAGGATATGTTTTAAAATATGATAGATTAATGAAGTTCCGTTAGAATACATTTACATTTTATTTAAACTTTAAATTGAATTTTACAATTTCATTGATTTTCTTTTTTAAATAAAAACGTGCTAATATAAAATTTTAACATGCATTTCAGATATTGGAACTTTCTCCTATGAACTGTAAATGTAAATATATTGCATGTATTATGGTTAAATTAATGTTTTTATATAATAAGAATTTGTTATTAATATGTGCACCTCATTAAGGCTGGATTGTTCTACCTTTCGGTAAATTTCAGCTCACTGTCTTACTCTTTTACTCTTTTGTTTATCCAATGAGTAAATTATCACATAATTTAATCTCTAAAGATAGAACAATCGGTCCTTAATCTATATAGAACATTAATAATCTCCTATTTATTGTTAGATGTATACATGGATACGTAGTAAAAAAATGATTACGTCTGCAGTACGAGAAAGATAAAAGACGATGCATTAATCAGGTCAAAGCAAAAATTGAAATTACTTCGTTGAATATGCTATGCGCGACAATAATACGGTAAAGGCAATTTGAAACAGGTCAGACAAAATCAATAATTAGGCGAGAATCTGGAATCGTTTATTCGCACAGAAGAACAGAATAAACATTGTTCACTAATGCATACATTGCCACCGTGTTATTCTTTTTTACTTCACACCGGAATTTGCTATTCAATTTACATAGGAATCGGTGCGCTTATGTGAGAATTTAAATATTCATGCGTAGATTCCAAATGTTTACAAGACACACGCTTTCACTTACTTCTCTAGCGGCGTGTGGTCTCATCGTGAAAAAGTCCATATCATTATAAATGAGCGCGGCTAAGCAATAAAAATCCTGGAATTCCTGGGAAAAGAAGCGTGTTAACGGACAATCGCACGTCGAAGATGTTAGAGAAACGCCGATGTTCGTGCACCGTCGCTTCAACAATAAAGTACAAGTTGAAACTTTTCCAATCAAGCAAACTCGCGTGCAGAAAGAAATCGGTCCTTGCTTTAGTCACGTTCTGATTAATCTCACCTTTACCCACCGCTTAAAACTATCATTAAGCGGTTTCGTTTTTTGAGCGAAGGGACTTACATAAACAAGTTTGCATTTTTCAAGGAATGAAGTCGAAGCGAAAAATGACTTACAAATAATTGTACAAATAATATTACTTCAACAGAATGTTACTTTTATATACTAATAACTGTAGTGAGAAAAAATATAGAGAGAAGGTATAGTATAAAGATATATTTATTTGGTACAAGAACCATTAATTTGATTTAACAATTATTCTTTTTATTCAACAAATATTTATTTACTGTAGGTAGATGTTTGTTTATTGGCAGTATTGAACTAAATATTCATTAAAATTGATATTTTTTTCTCTGTATAACACATATTTAATATTAGCTGTCCGCTGCAATCATATTTTTATCCCTCCATCCAATCTATATTGTTAAATATCAAAGAAGCGACGCAATCCCTTGAGTTAAATAAGATTTTATTATTTTTAACTTTGATATGTAAATCAATCCATTTCTGCAGCTTCAAAGTAAACAACGTTCATATTAATGTATGCACTTAGTAAATATAAACTAAATTTGAGTCAAATTTAATATATTTTCTTGAGTTAAATTGTTAAACTCTATTGTTTTAGTTAAATTAATTATATATTGAGTGGAAGCAGTGGCGACCTACAGAAATGATTAAAAATAACTCAAATTGACTTTATGAATGTCAAATTAAACTTATGAAATTGACTTATGAACAGTGCAAATATTTTTACTAGTCTAGATTTTTAAAAACTGTGGAAAAATTCAGGATTACTTTTCAACATTTCTATTACATTACAAAATAGTTTTTAACGAACTATTTTAGGAAAGGAAACTGGGGATTTCATTCTTCTTTATTTTAGAGAAATTTCGTTTATATACCTATACTAAAAAAGATTCACATTGTAGACGGAAGGTTAAAATTTCTGAGATTTTCTTAATTTCTTATGTCTGGTTTATGCTTCGATCTTAATCCTAAAATCCTAAAATTCAACCAATGAAATACAGTTAGAACCAATTAAGACTAGCAGCCCTATTAGCTGAATTTTAAGGTTAAATCGAAGTATAAACCAAGCATTAGTGTCATAAATTTTATAATAAAAATTATTTTTATTTTAACAAATGATATACCATATTCATTGTCGAAGATCAATACATCATTTTTTTTTATCTCTTCTGAATCGCTCTTAACTATAATAAATAGGAGATTGCATTCGATTAGAAAAGTCAGCAAAAAAAGCAGTTCAGTGATTGCATGTACACTCTATCAAACCGCACGTAACGAGCAAACCGAAAACATGCTTCGTCAGTTTATTCGAATATCACATGAACGATATATACAGTGCATATGATTCAAAAACGATGAAGCCGGTGTTTTTCTTTGCAAGACTTTTGATTGACGATTTACTGCGGGATCCTCAACGATTTGCGGTATACGTAAGTGCATTACTGTTTCGTCGTGTGGGAAACAAATTAAATGCTTCCTCGTTCGATCTTCCGATGTACGACTAATAGGAGAAGGAAATAAAAGCACTAAAAAGTTTTACTGAAAACTTTTCACTCCGACATTGCTTCGGTAACGTTTTTTGAGATCTTCAACTTTCGAAAATGCGCAGATCGACATTTTTTTTAACGTCTCCGCGGAAATCTTGTATTATTTGAGACTGGAGATTACTCGGGAAACTTCGGCTGTAGTTCGAAGATTCCGCGAAATTTCAACGAGAACTTGCGACAGCTTTTTACGTTACACAATATATGGAGATCCATTTTCCAAATGAGATTTCATGGATCGTCCAGCAATCTTCATGTATTCACTACTGTTAAATTATTTTTGAATATAAATTAAATGAAAATAATATAAATTAAATAAACAATATTCCATTTTTTTTAATGTATATTAAATTTAAATTATAATTATAAGGGAAAAATTTGTTTTATGATTGTAGGAGAATTATTTTATAATTTTGCTTTCTGTGTTAATCTCAGCTTTTTTTTTTATCACAATTAATTATAATTTGTGTACATATTGAATATTTTTTCAGCAAATAATTTTATTGTTTATACATTATATAAAAGCTTTACTTCATAAATGTGAAGTAAAACTTTTATATAACGTAATGTCACTGCATTAAAACACAGCAACTATTAAATGGTAAATTGTTTCTATTGATATCATATCACTTTGCAGTGGTTTTCATGAATATATCGAACTCCATTACTGCCATGATTTTAGTTTCGTTGCCACAGATTTCTACATTCAACGTATACATGGTTAATGGTTTTTGCAATGCTGAAAGAATTTTACTTTTCGAGCGCTGGCAATCGCCATTAGATTCATCACGAATGCAGTTCCGTGCGCCATATCGCATCGATTGCCATAAATTAGTGGGGAGCCCCGGTTTTCCAATTCCCAGAGCTTTTCATTATTTTTCGCGAGACACGCGTGTATATAACTGTAGATATCTTTTAATGGCTTGGCCATGTGGCTTTTCAGAATATAATTAAATGTAGCGACACGCGGCGTCATTGTGAAGCGTTATGTCTGTGACATGTTTTATTCTTTGTCCATGAACAATCCTCTAATTAGGGCGTCGCGGGTTAGCATCTGGTTCAAATCTACCGTAATTGCCATACATCATTCGATACTAATGTTAGCCGCTTAAAACAGAAATGACATAAATAAGTGTATACATTGCAAAATAAAAATAAAATATGACTTAATGTATATAATATATGTATAATATTTATATGATGTTCATTTATCGATTACAAATTTTTACATATAAGAAAAAAGAAAAAAATATAGAGAAAGTTTAGGTTTTATAAAGACATGAATTGAAATTGTAATTATCAGTTTACATCACTACTTCTTGTAACCTCGATTTATATTTAAAATGTGAATCTATTTTTCATACATGATTCATACATTGTTTGAAAATTTTATTAATTATATTTCACGAAAATTTTACTCATTATTGAATCTCTAAAAACAATAACTTTCTAGCAAAGAAATTTAAAGGAAACAACGTTTTCTAAGGATTTTCGAGATCACTGAATTTCGACTTTAGCCTTAAAATACCAAAATTCAAGTAAAAAAAAAAATAATCTGATCACGTGAAAAATTTTGCACTAAAAATTCATTTTTACGTAAAAATGAAAATAAGAAGTACACCCTCCAAAAACTTTGATCTTGACAATTCAGATCATTGTCCAGATCATAATCCTGAACAACATTCAAGAAGTTTTAGCTATCAATCAGACTAATGCTAATGCGATACTATAATTTAGAGTTCGATCGAAACTTTTACTGAAACTGAAAACAAATACTCATTACGTGTCAGTTTCGATTGAAATATACAGGGCCTCTATTCTTGAAAAGTATCGCATATGTAAAATTAGAGAAATACTGTAGTATATGTTACGTACACTATAGTATTTTCCTAGTTTTTTGTATACATTTTAAGAATAGGGGCCCAGGTCTTCTTCATAAATATTAATTTTAATATGTATAATTATAGTTTCAATAATTAAATTACGATGTTTATGAAAAAGATGTATATTTATTCTTTGATCAAAATTGACACAACCGAAATTGAAATTTCGGCAGAAATTTTATTATTATTTCAATAAATTATGATATTTATGAAGAAAAAATATATAATACATGGGCATTGTGTCTATATACATATGGTCTTTATAGAATTTCTATGTTTTAATTTTGGTTTCAGTTTCGGTTGAAATTGACATGTAGCTGAGTGTTTCGGTTCAGTTTCAGCAAAAGTTTCGATCGGACTCTACTGTGCCTTTCAAGTCTTATAACTCGAAAAGTACTTAATGAAAAAATATTATATTTTATTATAGTGTTTTGAAAAGTTCTTGATAAGCTACGGAAATATGTAATGAGAAATGGAGGGTTCTATTTAAAAAATTCAAAGCGACTTTGCTCTGACTTTGACAACGTTATCCAAGGTCCATAATGCCATCTTGTATGTCCCTCTCGAAGTCACATAACTTTTTTTAATCCCACGTTTCTTTCTCGAGTTATTCATCTGGGGCAATTAAAATGAAACATCCTGTAAATATTGTACTTTGCAATTAAAAATCTCTAAAATCGATTTTTATGATAATCAGATTTTTTTATGATATTAAATTTTCTTTAAAAATTCTCTCCATCTCATATTAGATTTACAATTAAAAATTTTTTTATTTTTAAATTCAGATTTAAATAAAGCAAAATTTACAAAAATTATTATAAAACAAATTCTATGAAATTTAAACAAGCTAAGATTAATAAAAATTAGTATAAATAAATAATTTTTTTGATACAATATAAGAAATCAATGTTTTTAATTCTTTAAAATAAAGTTTAATAAAGTAAAACAAGAAATTTGATTTTTTATTTTTGATCAATATAACATTGCATAAGTTATCGAAGAAAACTTAATGAAGTTTATTGGGGGAATGGAAGAGAAATATGATGTAATACGATAATAATTAATTAATTGGCAGCTTTGTGAATACATGTCGTCTTTGCATCTAGCATGGCAAGGTCATTGCATTATGCTGTTACGTAATAAATGAAATTGTAGCTAGAATTCTGCGAAGTAATGTCGAGGAAAGTTTGTCTTATAGAAACTCCGGTAATTAAACTAAAGTAAAGCAGCGTTGGTGCACGACGCGTTATACATTTATACGTCTAATTTTGGTAAACTGTAATTTAACAACAAACGTGAGTGTTTCGTTTAACCGCATCTCTGGGAGTTCATCTCGTTTTCGTTCGATGAACTTTCACATCGGAAAAGTGATACATTTACTGGATACGTTTGTTACACAACAAAATATACACAGTGTGTTTTCAAAATAGTGTAAAGTTTATACTGAAAAAAAAAAGATTAGTTGCTGCGACAATTTAGATAGTAAAATATGGCACAGCATTTTTATGTGGCTGTAACAACCAGTTTTTGGTTGTAGCAGCAAATTTTTAGTTGCGTTAGCCTATCAAAATCATATACTGACATTGAGGATAGGCTAACGCAACTAAAAATTTGCTGCTACAACCAAAAACTGGTTGTTACAGCCACATAAAAATGCTGTGCCCTATTTTACTATCTAAATTGTTGCAGCAACCAATCTTTTCTTTTATTGTACGATTGGATTTTATTTATCATCAGACAATTAAAACAATATTGTCAACCGAATAAAAAAAATGTAAAGTTCAAAATAAAAACAAAAATTTAATTTGCTACAGAATTAATTAATGTAACGATGAAATAATTATTTTTGAGAACAAATTAAAATTATTCTTTTGCAAATTTTGTTAAACGGCAGATATGAAAAACATAAATTTTGTTTCTTATTATTAATATATTATGTTATAATTAAATATTATGAAATTGTGTTTTTATCATTAAAATTTTAATATCATTAAAATATTATGAAACTGCATATATTGTTTATAATTTACGACAAATTTAACATGCAGTTGAATTACTCAATATTTTTAATTAGCAAAATATTTTTACCATTTTTCTGCAGCATTAAATTCACAATACATTGTATAATAAATTCACACTTATAATGATAATACTGTTGAATTAATTTTGACAATATATACATATGACCTCATTTCAATATTAGGTGATTTTTAAATTCAGACCATGTCATACTTTCACTTGCATTTTTACGTCAGGAAGTGTATCACTGACAAACAATAAATGGAAAAAAAAAGTAGAGAACATTCCCGACCAAATTTTTGTGCATTGTCGTGGCCGTCCGCCGTGTTTTGTCACATGATGCATTGTTCTCGAATTTTATTTTATTTTCAGCACGTATTGCAATTTTGCAAGATAGATTTTCAACCCAGTCTGCGCAATTGAGTAAACCTACAGATTTTTAATTTAATATGCAAAACAATATCCATTTTACTTTATGCCTGAACAAACGTTATCTTTTCTATTGTTAACTTTTACAGAATAGAAAACTACCAATAGTGATGTATACTTCTTTCTCATATTTTGAAGCAAGGACTGCAATAAACTATAAATCTTATGTAAGAAAGTATAAGATTTTAAAAATAAATCCTCGCTTTCTAAAAGTTTCAACATATTTTACTATAAATGAATATATACATACTTTATATATTTTTAGCGTACTCTATTTTTTCTTTTTTTTCTTTGAAATATGAATATCAAATATCGTGAAGCTTAGAAGATTTGCAAGACTGGGCATTTATTTGAACAAGTAAGGGCTTGTTAACGGTTGTTTCATAAATGTTTCATAAACTATGTGATAATTTACCTACTAAACAAAAGAGTAAAAGAGTAAGAGAATAAGAAAGTAATAATATGAACTAAAGTTTACTGAAAAGTGGAACAATCCAGCTTTAGTCTTCTTGTATGTAAAACATTTACACATAATTCTTTACTTTGTGGGATAGACAGCGGTACGCATTTCAAAGAATGATAAAGCTTACATAAAAGAGAGCTTGAGCTAATGAAAAGATGAAAAAAATAGCCAATGACTTTCAAACTAAATTCATAACGAAGTGAAGCCGGTAGAGATATTAAATAAAACTTTTTATTGAGTTAAATTCAGTAGTGTGCTATACGCAAGTGATAATGCAACAGAAAGAAATTAAATCTCCATTGCGAGACAATCATTATATTTGTATTTTGCTTTTTATACAATTACCTTGCTCATTTAAAATGTCTGATTTACGAATTTAAAAAAAATTATACGTTTATTTAATTAATTATTAATCGTCACTGTGATAAAAGTTTAAAAAGATATCAGTATTAGAATTTCTCTTTTAAAAAACTTTAACAAACGACATCTCGAAAAGACAGTGGCTCGTTCATCGACATTGATACGTAGTTCTTGACGCCACTTAATTATCTTACAAGCATCATTCAAATATATGCGGTAGCAGCCATTGATTCGCTCACGACACGAGAGTGCTTAACTAATTACGGTCGAAAGTGGGGTAATGGGTGCATCATTCTTTTTTATCCGGCGCATTCCACCCGCACGATTCCGCGTTAAAAGCGAGAGAGGGATAAAAGCCGTGAGAGATAAGAACTCGCGGTCGCAAAGTCGAATGTCTTAAGTTTCCGAGCTAGATGAGATTTCGCGTTATCTAGTGTCGAGGCTTTGATAAAACGCCTGCGAGGTACGCAGACAATAAGCACGAGCGGCTTTCCTCGTCGTGAACAAGCTATTTACGCCATTAAACACGTCTCATCGCGTTTTGTTAATCCTTTGTAACTAATAGAATAATCCTTAGAAGTATAAATGATAGCGAAATATAAATTTCCATGCGACAATGTATTTTTTTGCTTTCGTTAGCAAAAAATAATGTTGCAGTAACATTTTTTTTTTAAATTAACGTAAAAACTGTAATGTCTGATAGAGTATACAGTTTTTAAAAATCTCTCGTAATCTTGAAAAAAAGTTTTGTATAAATTATATTTTTGCCTATGTATATGGTGTTTCATAATCCATGTGAAATATTTTGTATAAATCATATTTTTGCCTATGTATATGGTGTTTCATAATATTTGAGGTGAAATATTTTAACAACGT
>NW_017305767.1:175652-179903 GCF_001594115.1 Trachymyrmex septentrionalis | reverse complement strand
AAATTATATAGATCTATGTAATTTAAAAGTAAAACAATTAAGACGTATTAATAAAAAAAGTAATCACATATTATATAAAATTATTTAAAATTATTTCGTTTATCGCAACTTAAAAATAATTTGAAATATTTGGTAGAGTCTTAATTATACTCGTATATTAGGAGTTCCTTAAGATTTCTTTGAGATATTTGTGTCCTAATTTGTTACATTAATCTCAATCAGTTAAGATTTTGTCATATTTCTCCACGGTGCTAGCACAATAATTAATTATTGATTAGACAGAGACATGTAATAGTGTCATAATTAAATTATACGAGTGTCACACGTCTTCGAGTTTGAGTTCAAACTCCCCCTGATGAAATAATCCGTTCAACATGCAACCTTTGTTATCTCAGGCCTGACAATCTGCGGACATCTTTGATAATGAAACAGTCAGTGGACAAGTACTAATTACTGATGCGCGAAACGTCCTACAGAATAGATTTTCATCTAGCGTTCAATTTGCATTAATATTGTATTTATATTGTTCATATTGATTAGTTAATTTGTGACTAATCGAAAGTAAATTTAATGAAAAGAACAAAATGAGAAATGCATGTACAAATATCAGTACAGTATAATATAACAAATATAAAATATATTGCCTTTACTTGATTAAAATTTTCATAGATCAAGATTAATATCATCGAAATGCGATTACATTAAATATTTATTGTGAATAAACCGATATTGGTTATAAGTCTATTCGAAAATATAAAAATGAGGGAAAGTACAGTCAGAAATTAAAAAAAAGAGAGTGGTCGATAAATCGGTGAGTAGATCTGTAGTAGACGATAGCGAATAGGGATAAAGTAGAATCAGAGGCGAAGGTGAGAACAAGGAGAGAAAGAGAGAGAAAGAGAGAGCGAGGAGGGAGAGAGGGAGAGAGAGAGAGAGAGAGAGAGAGAGAGAGAGAGAGAGAGAGAGGAAGGGAGAAAAAGCAAAAGAAGATCCTGGATATCAATTCTGGAAAGCATTGAGAAAAGAGACGTCCATGTTTTCACGGGGGATATGCGAGGTCGAACAGAGTGCGGTCGAACAAGATCCCAGGGATGTCTGGCCAGTCGCCAGAAAACATGGCGCTATGGTGCTCGCTTATTCCACTCGCCCCGACAACTAGGTTCGTAAGGGCATGAGAATGTTCCGCACTCTCGAGCCCCGGGTGAGTCACTGGCGACCAAGCGCGGTTAGTCGGTGCCGATCTCTGTTACTGACCGCTGGTAGTGGCGACGTTGAAGTCGAGCGATTGCATCTCGTGGGAGTAGTTCGTTTTCTCCTTCTTCTTGATCTTCTTCTCGCGATCCCGAGAACGACTGACCTGGAAATGCCACGGAGCTATCTCATGTTTGCCCCGTTAACACTTTAAGCCCACTTGCATTAATAGCCATGGCATTTAAACTGCTCATCAAACTAGCAATAGTAATTTCACCATCGCGTCCTTTATACAATAATATTGTGATTGTGTTGTAAAGAAATGAATTATACTGTCGATTTGTATTTTACGAATATTGAGTTCACGAATATTGAGAAAGTTATATTTAAGATTAATTTTGATATGTTCTTGATTGTAAGATTTTTTTTACAATATAAAAAAATTAAGATTATAGCAAATTTATATTTTACATTTCATAAATGAGGGCTGTAAAATTATAAGGATAATAATAACAGCAAATTTAATGTAATATTTTAATAATCGAAGGTAAATGATGTTATATAAATGATGTTATATATTCGATATTTTATTTCGATATCGGATAAGCGCGTGGACATTATCGTTTTAATTTAATATCTCTTAATTTCTAATCGTTAATACGATATTATCGTAACACGATGTTTATAGCCATTGTGTAATAGGGAAATAAATCTTTTTGAATGGGCTTTTAAATTAGGTATTTTGTGACGTAGGGAATTGTAATAAACACCCGGTCAGTTGCAAAATATTGGATATTGGAACATCGCCTCAAGCGATGTTCGCATAGTTTTCGTCGAGCTTTCGAGGGAACGCGATTGTCTGCCGAATCATAGCGCAAATTCCAACCTGAGTTGAGGTAACTCGTTAGTCGATCGACTAGATGGCAATTGATTCCATCTCACCGATTATATCAATGTTCTGATTACGTCTGACAAATAGGAGTCATGCGCGGATATCAGGGAGCATACGGTCGTAATCTTGTAGTCTGTGGTGTAGAAACAGTACAATCCCTACGGCTTACTTGAATTTCTGATTTATTGTATTTAAAGAAAATAAAATAATATCTTGATTAAAAGAAAGTAGCGTAATGCTTCCTTACTGCAAAAGAGACTTAATTAAAAAAAAGAAGCGATTTTGGAATTATTATAAATGAATTAAGTAATTATTATCAGATCAATCATCAAAAGCGAATTAACTTTATATAAAATTGTCACACTTATCACAGCTCAAAAAGGGTAGATTTTTTAAGAATTATGAAATAAAAAAATTTAATTATAATAAGAATATATTCTTTTTGCCGCGATATTATTTGAAATTTGATCAATAACTTTCTGCCAAGTTGAAAAACAATTTTTCTCCTTTTCTGGGAAACTCAATTCTTTATGATGAATGATAAGTAAGATATAATACTTTATGACTGGGACAAATTTACAAATTTAAAAATTTACAAATGTACTTGCGTACATAAAATACCGATTTTCGATGCTAATCTCCATTACATGCTTTTAACGAGGCGTTTAATGATAGCAACTTATCCTGATTATCTGAATAATCGGACTTTCCAAATACACACTTTCTCGACGGGCACGAGACGAGCGGGATCTTATCGCCCAGTTAACCGCATTCTGGATCAAGGATCACTTAAGCCATTCGATAGTCCATTCCCGTCGACTCGCGATTAGGCGGAGGTCGAGCGGTCGCAATCCCGAAAGAGATTTCTACCGACCCTTTCCTCGCCTCGGAATGACTTGAAAGTGCCGTCCGCACTTCCTTCCTTTGGAGGGACCTTTTAACTGCGTCTACCCGTTAATTGCGTGAGCTTTATCCGATGAGGAGCGGCGGGAGCTTAAAGGGGAAATTGTGGCTCCAGGGATTAAGCCGCCGCGATATCGGTCCTCATCTTGTCTCCCGCTCGCTTTTCTCATTACTCACGACTACGATATATGCGCCAGAAGCACGGTCCACTCGGAAACCTGGGTGAAGTCGAATCGGTAATCTAATTCTGCGTTAATTGCGTTTATTTACACGGCCGGAAGATCCACGGCAAACCGTGCTCATCCCGCGAGGACCGTGAGCGAGAACCCATTTGCGCAATCGTAGAGGGGGAGGGACTCAGACGAGGGGTGCAAGAACCGCACAAAGTCCACTTTCACGATAAATGAGTTATTTACCGTTTAACGTTCAGCAAATAGCTTGCCCATCGTCCGATGCACAAACTAGGTATATATCACCCCGCACGATGAAAGGAGCAAATTGGATTTGCCAGTAACAATTGCAACAATTCTAGACATTTATTCCTAAAATGATTTTAAATATACTGCGTACTTAACCGAAATACGAAAATTGTTTTACTTTCCTGTTTATTAAAATGCAAAAGTTATTTCACCAAGATATGAACAGTTTCTTTATTATTCCGTAATATTAAAAAAAAAAGCTTGCAATTAAATCGCAACTTATATTAGCTATACTAGCGATAAATAAATTAGATTTATTTTGATGATTATTTATTGCTAATATCTAAGCACTTTATTCCTTAAATAAACTTTTTTAAGTATTTAAAGTTCGCGTGACTGAAGTATCCGATCTATCTCCACAGATAATTCTTCAATCAAATACGGCAGTCGTACATCTCATTTTATTGATTGAAAACCGAACCGATAAATCGCGCGCATGTTCGTTGTGAATCTTGAGAAGACCACTTCTTCGTTTCGAAGTCGTTCGGCCAGTCGGCCGAACTTGGGAATGAATTTCGTAGAAACTTTGGCACGGAAAATCAATTTAAACTAGAAGTAATCAGTGAGACGCTGCAAAAAGTATCTGTCGCCTATGGAAAATGCGAAAACTATTGTCAGCATTAAGCGTGAGAGAAAAGAGCTTGGTGCCTGATCTTAACAATATTTGAAGAGATCCGTTTTATCTACGAAAGCAATACATTTGTCACGCACTGATTTCTCCGCTGGGATAACGATCTGTATTCTCGTGGCGTATCTGTCGTCGCATATGCTCGGTCACGAGTCGAA
>NW_017305767.1:174424-175552 GCF_001594115.1 Trachymyrmex septentrionalis | reverse complement strand
TATATATATATATACATATATAGCTGGTTTAACGTCAAGCATGGCGGGATGAGAATAAGAGCCAATCTGCACTCTTGTCAAGTGAACCACCGCATGTAGAAAAGTAGGTCAATTGCGCGGTTTGTAGTCGGTGCATCTGCGATATGTTTAACCAACAATATGTGCCCAAGTGTCGTTCACACCGAGCTTGTTATTAATCTAGCAAATGCGAAAAAAAAAAGATAGAACTGAGTATGTCGGCAGACAGCGGTTAGGGTCATAAAAGCGTCCGTCACAGAGCGATAAACTTGCGTGTCATTTGGTATTATTACGCGATTTTTACATGGGCATAAAATTCGTCCTGCGATGAGCGTATGCGCGAATAAAAACGAGCGCGAGAATCGAAAGAAAAGATGAAAATGTGCATATGTACCTATATACCGCATTTCGATATTACGGACCTTTAGAATTTTACGATTGGCATAAGCTCACTTTGGGGCGAGAGGAAAAGCATTCAGTAGTCCAGTTAACGGATTCGCCATTGATCTGTAAAATTTGTTACACGTGAGAAATTCACACGTTCAACGAAACAATACGGAAAGAACGATTTCGTTAAAGTATCTACAAATTTAGCTGAATACGGATCCGAAAATAATGTTATTAGACCGTCAAAATAATTATGTAGATTAAGCGATGACAATGTTACAAAAAAGTTTTGATACTCTAATACAATCAGTTTAAGCCTACATAATTATTTTGATGGTTCAATAAAATTACTTTTAGATCTGTATGTAGCTAAATTTTTATATACTCCAGCAAAACTGTCCTTTCGTGAAACTTTTATTGCCGGAGTTTGATGAGATCGATTAAGCACAAAGCTCGAATGAATACACAGGTGATTGGACGAGTTGGGTAATTTTAGTCAATTGAGATCCGTTAATTATATTGCATTAGTAGCTTCTTTTCATATCCAGACGATGTAGTAATTAATTTTTATATCTCTTATTTCGACATTTCGTACATGAATATGTCTCACATTAATGAGTTTGTAACGATAAGCATACCTTGGGTTTGTAATGATACGCATGCTTGTAGCACCGCATCATAGGAATTTACATATCCCAGACATGAATTAATATCTATAGAGTA
>NW_017305767.1:170380-174324 GCF_001594115.1 Trachymyrmex septentrionalis | reverse complement strand
TGTAATTCAAATCCGATATGTATGTCACGCTGTATAATTATACAATATATAATATCTTACAATCCCAATCTGTCTAATTTTTTAATTGGCTGCAACAGCCAATTTTTAGTTGCGTTAGCCTATCAAAAAATGGTATGCTATATTCAGTCAATCTTTTCTTTCAATGTGAGTTTATAAATTATACAGATTAATACAGGAAAATAGACTTTGCAAAATATATGATTATAAAATGCTATGCTATTTATATTTTATTATCTAAATTGCTACAGTAGCCAATCTTTTCTTTCAGTGCACATAAAAAGTTAAAAAATTATTATTAAAAGTCTAAAAGCTACAATTTTGTTTTAAACGTTACTGCATAATATATTACGTTTCGTGAAAACTTGTGCACAAAAAAATTGGGTGTAAATTATTTTATATTAAATGCATTACGTAAATCATCATATATTTCACTTTTATAATTTTTATCTTTTAAATATATTATTTTAAATATATAATATTAAGTAGCTTTACTTAATTCATATATATTTGAAAAAGAGAATTTTACATAAACTTTTATTTCATAACTTATCTAAATGCGCAAGAAATTTAACAATAATTAAGCGATAAATTTTGGTACTCTGTATACCTTGAAAGGTTTGTGGTTTCCTGCAACCGTTCTACTGACTGTTTGTTTAATTACGCGTATCAAAACGGTATATATTCATAAGGCGAGTATTAGTGCAGTATGGTTCATTTTCTTGTATTCGTTGCGCGACATTAGCCAAGTGCTTCTCAGTGCCGGCTTCGCGAAATTTGCAGTTACGCCAGGATGAAATATTAACCTCTTAAGCGAATACGCGATGATACTGTCCGCAATACCACTCATGAGTAATGTGCGATGGATATCAACAGCGACGTATGCATCTCACATGACTTTTACGTTTCTTATACGGAATACGAATGTATTCATTCTACTGGTTCCTCGCGCGGCTAGTGATCTTTTCTACACATTTTATTACATTTAAATATTCAACAAAAGTTACGAATGAAACGTGTTTCTACATCCACATAGAGATACTCTTGAAATGCAATAGATGTTGTATACTTCAAGCGTTTTTGTTAGCTATATTTTTATATTAGAAAAATATTTTTGTAATTTTTTTCAATATTTTGTAATTCTCTCTTATTATTATACTCTCTCTTATTTTTATATCATACATTTTATTATTCTTTTATTACCTTTATTATTTTTAACGTGATTATTTTATTTTTAAATTATCTTTTTACTTTTCGAATTTTCAACTACTCGAGTCTATTAGACTTTGTTCCTAATATATATATTAATTACTAAATCATGATTGTAAACATTTTTCGAAGATTCAATAGTTAAAGTTTAAAGAGTACAATCAAAGTAAAAGGCAAACGTACAATTTCTAATGTAAGCTAGTGCTATTCTGAATTTTTGTCTGCTGCAATTTCAGTAATTGAAGCTTACTCCACTAATCCTCTCATTTGCGATTCGTGTCTCGCACGTCGCGTCGGTAGATGATTCTCTATCATCGTGCCACTTGCATGGCAATCAATAACGTTGATATCAGGGTTGTTGGAAATTCCTAATCCAGCAGGTCGGTTAAAAAAAAACTCTGCAACCAGGTCAAGTCTGTTCCGCTCCCCAAATCCATATTGATTGATCTCTCTTTGTTCTCTTCATCGACTTTGACATTTGACGGCAAACACTCGATTCAATCGAGGCGATCGACTAAATAAATCGTTACTCATTCTCGCACGCATCTTCGATACTCGGATTAGCTTGGCTCACGTCCAGAAACTGTCGATATCGACGATGTTGATCTTCGATACATTCGGATTATAGCCGGCTAAGAGGATAGACGGACCGTCGTGACATAACCGGCGATTTACTATGGATTCTTAGAATATATAATCTGGATAAAAGTCAAGCAATTAAAGTGGAAGGATATAGCGATAAATTGTACGTAGCGGTTGAAATGTTTAAATTCGGGATCTTTCGCGTTATCTGATTTGTAGTTGAAAATTCTTAATTTTTTCTTGGCGAAAACAACGAAGATTATTCACTAGAAAATGTATTCCGATAACGAATTCTTTACGAAAATTGGATTGTCGATTATCCATTCTATCAACCTACAACGATCGTTATTTTTATTTGATTATTATCGCTGAAAATTCAGGTCGTCGCTTTTACGGACGATACGAAGTCTTACATATTGTCTTTCTCACTTCCTTTTGTTACCATTATTATCTTGTATGATGATATCATGACCATTGGCATGCATCATACTTGTAATCTTATAATTCGTTGATTATATTTGCATTTTCATGTAAATTGATTTCTTTGTCGAGACATTCTTTTTTTTTGTCGCTTTTGTTCTTATCGGTTTTCTGTAAAGCTAGCTTATTATAATAATGAGCTGATTTTCTCTTTTTTTTTTACTTTGCATTGACTTATATTATTTTAAAGGAGCAATGACCCAATTCCTTTAGTTAAATAACATTTTTCTTTTTAACTTCTAATGTATGTCAAAATGTAAATTAATCCATTCTGTGATTAGTTTCAAAGTAAATAATGTTCATTAATGTATGCACTTAGTAAGTAACAAATTATGAATTTGAGTCAAAGTACATTCTTTTAAATTAAATTGTTTAACTTTATTGTTTTAGTTTAACCCTCACTTACCGTATGTATAATATTTTCACTTCTATCGTTACCACATGGAAGTACAGTGTACCTCCATGTTTAAGTATTCCTAATTTTCGTAAAATGCACCGATTAAAGTAAATGTGTAAAATCTCGTTTATGAGAGTTTAAAGGAAAGCTCCGTATAGAGTTCCGTAAGTAGAGTTATTAAAAATTGTAAATTGCAAAAAATATTTAACAATGAATAAAAAATGAATTTTTTGAAAAATCACGAAATGTCCTTTTTTTTTTTAAATTATTAAATGTACTTAATATAGAGATAAATATAAAATACTTAATGAAGCGAATAGTTAAAGGTGTATATCTTAATAAAAAAAATGTGTCAAAATATTCTCGTGCAAGTGTATTTATTTTGACAAATAAAGTACATGACTGTTTTTATAGAAAAACGATCACTACGACTTCTTCACACAAACTATGCTAGATAAAAGAAAGTATATGTTGAACACTTAACTTTTTTCCCTTCTACATTTAGTTTTTTCATTTCTCGATTTCTACAAATGATGTGCCATTTTCAAGCATTCTAGGAATGTCATATTCTCTTACTGTAAGTGAGGGTTAATTAACGATATATTCAATAAGAGCAGTGACTTAAAGAAACAATTAAATATAATTCAAATTTAATATAGTTTGCTAATTTGCTGAATTTAACACATTTTCTTCATCAATTTCTTTTTCAGTTAATATTTGTTTTTAATTTACTATATATATATAATATATTTGCACATCATAACAGTTGCATACAAATTAATTATTGATTCAAAGATCGATTAAGCAAGTGTTGAATATGTGTTGATTTTTTCAAAAACTTTGATTTACTTTTAAATTCATAATGTCAAATTGTATCTATTAAATTTGAATTGTTTTTAATTATTTCTACAGATTGCTACTGTTCCTACTCAATATGTCATTAATTTAACTAAAACAACAAAATTAAATAATTTACTTAAAAAAAAAATGTATTAAATTTAGTTGATTCTTTACTAAGTATATACGTTAATATGGACGTTATTTATTTTGAAATGAATCGCAGAAATGGATTGATCTACATTTCGACATGGAAATTAAAAATAACAAAATACTTCTTAATCTATAGATTTGAGTTACTTTGCTCCTTTAATATCTAACAGTGTTGACTGTCGTATTTTTGACAGTTTAATTTTTAAAATAGGGATTTTCTTGGTATAAATTTCAGCTTTACGTGTATTATTTATTGTAGAGATAGTCG